>NC_057805.1:306122558-306130826 GCF_018294505.1 Triticum aestivum | reverse complement strand
CCCCGCACGGCGCTCGTCTCGCCCGACCCGCTGGCCTGCGTCGCGCATCCTTCTCGACCCCCCACCGTGCGCGCCCCTCCCTAGTCGCTCGCCTGTGCGCCGCCACCACTCGTCGCCTAGTCGCACGCCCCGCGCCCCTGCACCACCTCCGGCCTCCTCCCGCACCGCCGCAGCTGTGCTGCCCGCCTCGTCGTGGCCTCGCCGTTGCTCGCATCCGGCGGCCGGCGTCGCCGCGCCCATGGCGGGCGCCCCCTGGCAACCTGTGGAGCGGGTTGGCGCTCGTCGCCCGTAACCGCTAACCCAGCGCCCGCAACGCCCCTCTGGGCCTATGACAGTGGGCCCCTGCCCAAGAACGCTTTGTAAAAATAAAGGGTTAAAATAATAATAATAACAAAATATATTAATTAATTAATTATGTTTAATTAACCTAATTAACTAGTGTTAAATAATTAAACAGTAATTAGATCAGTTAAACCCTAATTAGATTAAACAGTCAATGACATGCGGGACCCACATGTTAGTTTGACCCAGTCAACACCTCTGTTGAGTGCTGATGCCATGCTGACGTCATGCTGATGCAGTAATGCTAATTTTGAATTAATTTAGTAATAATAATTTAGAGAATGTTTTAAAACTTTAAAAATTAATATGAAATAATCCGTAACTCGGATGGAAAAACTTTGTACATGAAAGTTGCTCAGAACGACGAGACGAATCCGGATACACAGCCCGTTCGTCGGCCACACATCCCTAGCATAGCAAACACGCAACTTCCCCCTCCGGTTCATCTGCCCGAAAACGCGAAACACCGGGAATACTTTCCCGGATGTTTCCCCCCTTCGCCGGTATCACCTCCTGCCACGTTAGGGCACACCTGGCACCATTACCTGTAATGTCATGCATCGTCATGCATATGTTTGCATTATATTTATTGTTTCTTCCCCCCTCTTCTCTCGCTAGACACCGAGACCGATGCCGCTGCTACCCAGTACGACTACGGTGTTGACGACCCCTCCTTCTCGGCTGACCTTCCAGGCAAGCCCCCCCCTTGATCACCAGATATCGCCTATTCCTTCTCTATACTGCTTGCATTAGAGTAGTGTAACATGTTACTGCTTTCGGTTAATCCTATTCTAATGCATAGCCTGTCATTGTTGCTACAGTTGTTACCCTTACCTGCTATCCTACTGCTTAGTATAGGATGCTAGTGTTCCATCAGTGGCCCTACACTCTTGTCCGTCTGCCATGCTATATTACTGGGCCGTGATCACTTCGGGAGGTGATCACGGGAATACGCTACATACTTTATACTATTACATTACTTATGATACTGTTCGGAGATGGGGGCTGAAGGGGCAGGTGGCTCCATCCCGGTAGAGGTGGGCCTGGGTTCCCGATGGCCCCCGATTGTTACTTTGTGGCGGAGCAACAGGGCAGGTTGAGACCACCTAGGCGAGAGGTGGGCCTGGCCCTGGTCGGCGTTCGCGGTTACTTCAAAATAACACGCTTAACAAGATATTGGTATTTGATCTGAGTCTGGCCACTGGCCTATACGCACTAACCAACTACGCGGGAACAGTTATGGGCACTCGACGTCGTGGTATCAGCCGAAGCCTTCATGACGTCAGCGACTGAGCGGCGCGCGCCGGATTGGACTGGAACGCCTGCTAGGCTAGGTCTGCTTCTGGCCACGTACGCAACGTGCAGGTGTGTAATGGGCGATGGGCCCAGACCCCTGCGTGCATAGGATTTAGACTGACGTGCTGACCTCTCTGTTGAGCCTAGGTGGGGCTGCGACGTGTTGATCTTCCGAGGCCGGGCATGACCCAGGAAAGTGTGTCAAGCCAAATGGGATCGAGCGTGTTGGGAAATGTGGTGCACCCCTGCAGGGAAGTTTATCTATTCGAATAGCCGTGTCCCTCGGTAAAAGGACGACCCGGAGTTCACTACAAAAAAATACACTTCCGTGATGATACGTGTTTGTCATAGTAGGTCGCGTTTTTTGTCATGCATGTACATCGATGACAAATTTATGACAGAATCAAGATAGTCATACCTGTGCTATCGTAGAAGTGTTCCATGACATTACCAAAATTATCATCACGGAAGTGTCCACTTCCATGACGATAAATCGCGCGTCATAGAAGTGCTTTCGTCAAGGGTGACCGACACGTGGCATCCACCGTAACGGAACGCCGTTAAGCTATCAGGTCGGGTTTTGGATCCGATAACCCGTTAACAGCCCCGACCAATGGGGATTTTCCACGTGTAAAATAATCATTGGCTAGAGGAAACACGTGTCGGCTCATCGTTGGGGCAGATGTCATCCACTCACTGGACAGAAGACGCCTATGATACGTCGACACGTGGCACGGCCCAACAGTGGCCCATTCCTGTGAAAAGGCCGGCCCATTTGACTTGGTCAAAAGCTGGCGGGCCGGCCCATGGAAAGCTTGTTAACGGCCTGTTCGCATATAGCCCATTTACAGCCCGCTAACCCAAGGCCCGTTACGCCCTATCCGAATTAGGCCCAGTAGCATCATCTGGGTCATCGAATATGATTCCAGGCCGTTTTCACTTCTGGCCCATGTATAGCCCATGACGTCTTTCGGCCCATATAAGGCCCTTTGTAACTCTTGGCCTATTAGTGGCCCGTGCTCAAACTGGCCCGTAATGAACAGTGTATTACTTTACACCCATTAACGGCCCGTGGTGAAACTGGCCTGTAATGAACAGTGTATCACTTTATACCCATTAACGGCCCGTTATTCCGTTGGGCCGTTTCCAGCCCAAGTTAACTTTCGGCCTTCTGAGGGCCCATTTATTCTTGGGCTCATTTGCAGCATTCGGTTACTTACGGCCCGTTACTGTCATTTTCTGCTTGTGGGCCAAATTCAGCCCGTCGTTACAGTCGGCCCGTTTGTGGACCGTTAGTCTGTTGGGCCATTTTCATAGCATCACCAAATACGGCCTATTAACGATGGCCCGTTATGGTCGGCCCATGAATGGACGATTCCAACTCTAGCCCGTTTACGGCCATAATGCTGTCTGTTTGGCCCATGTTTGGCCAATCGATCATACGGCCCGTATAAGGCCCATAGATGATACGACCCGCAGAAGGCCCATTGTTTCTACGGCCCGTAGAAGGCCCATTGTTTCTACGGCCCGTAGAAGGCCCACTATTTCTACGGCCAGTAGGAGGCCCAGTGTCACTATAGTAAATATTAGCCCATGGTTATTGTGGCCTAGTTTTAAAAAATAGGTTATTGCAGCCACTAGCTAACCGCGGAAAAAGAACTGCAATGACTACAAGCAAACAAATAAACAAGACAACAAGGAAATAAATAAGCAAGCAACTAACGCTAGGCTATCACGGCTATTACAAATATTACATCCACTAGGCATCAAAGTTCGCCACCAGTGCAAATATAGGGAACAAAGCAGCATATCATATACACTGGTTGTCAAAGTTGGCGACCAGCGCAAATAAACGCCGCAGCAAAACAAATCCAGAACTGAAACCACTTCAGAAGATCTCAAGAAACAATATCCTGGGTACCCATTATGCTGGCAAGATGCTTAGCAAGCTTATTAACTTTCTCTTGTTTGGCGCTTAAATCCTCCAGCGCTTGCTGTTGCACCAGAAAATATGCATCTGAATTCTGCAGGGACTTCCTCAGTCCTTCAGCTTCCTGTCGCAGCACATCTGATCGATGTCTTTCAACTTGAAGTTGAGACTCAAGAAGACGAACTGATTCAGGCAGCGAGTTCGAAGAGCTTGTGCCAGCAGTAGTGGCCAGTAACTCGAACACTACATCAAGACAGGACTTTTGGGTTCCCTCACTGTCGTCAAGATAGCTTTTATCAGCTTTCTTGGAGACCAACAGGGATGTCTCACTATCTTGAACCTTATCTGCATTACTTCCTTTACCATTGGATAACGCGGTACTGTTCTCCAATATTTTGTCCACATTCTAAAAGAGAAACAAGCAAACACATCACATGTTTACCATGTTGTATATGAAACTCATTTTGGTAAATGAGTTCAGTAGTAAAGTGGACAGGATAACAGCATGAAACAAACATATATCTATGTACCATGGTCACTTTATGGTCTATATCATTATAGTTTTTGTTGCCAAATCAAGATAGAGACACAGTTCAAATAATATTTGTTCAAGACAAAGCAGAATAGACAGAATATAAGTGCGGGTAACTATAGAGCAATAACAACACTTGTAATGTGCATGACATGAGAACATAACTGTTTATTCAATTGAAACTGAAATCAACATAGAGCAGGTTACAACAGCAAACCAGTTAAAGAAACATGTTTAAAACATACCTGTTGCGCCATTGGAGTTTCAATTCCATCCTTCAAATTTGAAAATAGTTGGTATGAGTAAATACAGTAATGCAAGAGCAAAGGAGTATGAACCATAGCTTGCTCGTGTTTGGGTGCTCTGTGGTGGAGACGGTGCTGTGTCAACTGGAACTGGGTTACTATCTGCCGGGGTTGGGGTTAGAAGGGGTGTAGCTGGTTCTCTGTCCAACTGGGTAGGGGTACAATCTGCGAGAGTCTGGGTTATGTGTGGTGGATCTGGTCCTTGGGCAAGTACAACCGTGGTTCTATCTGCATCAACTGGTAGCACTATCTTTTCTGAAGACCGTGTTGTTACTCCCTTAGATACTGCCATCACGCTCTCCAATTCAAATGGCTGATAAACAAGAAAAGTAATTGAAAGTATAGACATTGTATGATAGACAGGTGCAATGGATAGTGGGGAATAAAAGAGGGCATGAAATAATTCATATTTATGTTGTCTAACCAAACAGAATAGCATGACACAATTTCACATATATGATGGCTAACTAAACAGGATAGCATGACACAATTTCACATTATGATGGCTAACTAAAAAAGATGGAAAGACATAGTTCAAAATATGAGACTATGTAAACAGGATGACATGACATAACTATATAATGTGTTTATTAAATAGGTTGGCATGCCATAATTCACATACATTCACGGATAGAATGCCATAATTCAAAATATGATGACTGTAAACACTAAACAGGATGAGATGATATAACTATATGATGTCTTTATTAAATGGGTTGCCATGCCATAATTCAGATAGATGATGTGTATGTACTATGTAAACATGATGGCATGATATAATTCAAATATATGATTTATATAGTAAGCAAGTAAGCAGATGGCAATCCATATATGATGTAAAAACTAAGCAATGCAAGACAACATGCATGACATGGGTAATATAACCCTGCCAAGTTTGAGCATAGACCTCAGGGGGGAAATAGGACTGGTCATCAGTCTCTGAATCCTCCTCTGAGGAGGTCTCTGTAACCAGCAAGATGTCTGCTTCAGCAGGTAGCATTGTCTGCTCTGAATACCTTGTTTTCACTCCAGATACTTCCATCACCGCTTCAAATGGCTGATGCACAGGAAGAGTAGTTGAATATACAAACGTTGTCGACAAATGGAACACGTAATACAAAAAAAGGATAGCATGATATAATTCACATACATGATGATTGGCTAAACAGCATGGCATTGCATAATTCACATATATAATGCCTTTGCAACAAGATAGCATTGTATAATTCACATATATAATGTCTTGCAACAAGATGGCAATGCATAATTCACATATATGGTAATTAGACACTGAACAGGTGGCATTCACACAAAGCATGTCTAAACTAATCAAATGACATAGCAATGTGAGACACCATACGCACGATATGAGCAACATAACCCTGCCAAGTTAGAGCATACACCTCGGGGGGGGGAATAGGACTGGTCATCTGTCTTTAAATCCTCCTCTGAGGAGCTATCCGTAACCAGCGAGATATGCGCTTCGTCAGATAGCATAGTCTGCTCTGAAGACCTTGTTTTCACTCCAGAATTTGCCATCACCGTGTCAAATGGCTGATGCACACGAATAGCAGTTGAATGTACTAACATTGTTGACAAATGTAATATGTAACGATAAAAAGGATGGCCTGATATAATTTACATATAAGATGACTGGGTAAGCAGGATGGCATTGCAAAATTCACATATATGATGCCTGGCTAAACAAGATGGCGTTGCATAATTCACATAAACGATGAATAAACTAAACAGATGGCATTCGCACAAAGGATGTCTAAACTAAGCAGATGACATATTTGATGTATAAAGTAAGCAATGCAAGACACCATATGCATGATATAACCAACATCAGCATGCCAAGTTAGAGCGAAGACCTCAGGGGGTAAATAGGAGTTGTCTTCTCCTTCTGAATCCCCCTCAGAACATATATCTTCCTCTCGATTACAATCTGAAATGCGTGGAGGGGGGCTGCCTTTGCGCCTACCATGGAGCGACATCTGCATGAAATTTTATTGACACGCAAGGCTCGTCTCTTTTGCTCTACATGTTCAGTTCCATTGTTTACAATAACTGTCATGCATAGGAATAAAACATAGTGAGATTATGTAAGGAGTGCATGCAGAAATCCAGAGTGATGGTAGCAACCTGTGGATAGACCCAAAACCAATAATAGCAAGCAGATAATGGCTTCAGTTAAAAAATACAGATAATGGCTTCTTTACTGTTTGTTTCCCACCCAACATGAAACTCATAATAGACACCGGAGATTAACCAGATAGTAGATAGATACTGTTGATAGCGGCCCCGATATGTACCCCACAACCATTTAAAAACTCAAGTTTGACCATTAGTTTGGAGCTGACTCAGAGTCTAATCGGTGAACAGGATGATAAAGTAGCATGTAATATTAAGCGATGCATAACGTAAGCAGACACGAAAGAGTGCGACCTCTCTTGCGGACCCGTGTAGTCCTCAAGGTCATCTGCTCGGTTGATGATGGTAATGCGGTTTTCATGGCTGCCAGCGGCGGGGAAGAAGATCTAAGGCGGCGAAAGACAGTCTAGAGGCCGGATCCCTGCTGTGTTGGACCCTTCTGTCATTGGAGCAGCTGAGCTGGGGTGGACGACGGCGCAGCAGGAGCGGGACAAACCACGCAAGGTTTTATTTGACAACTATCTGTAAGAGAAGTAATTCTGTAAGGGCTCGTTTGAATTGGAGGATTCCAACAATGCAGGGATAGGAAATAGACAGGAATAGGATAGGAATGCACGTGCAAAACAAAGAATTTAAAAACACAGGATTTCTTCCAATCTGGGTGTTTGATTCACAACAATTGGAAGATCACAGGATACAAAGAAGCATGGTGAGATTAAGTCAAACCACAAGAAAATGTACGGTTATAATGCTATTATGCTACTATCTCTTAGTCTTGTGCTTCATGAATAGGAATTTGAAAAGGAGGACAAGTGAAAATTAAAATTCCTACATTATTTCTTTCAAGGAGACACTAAAGGAACAAATCTGTGTGCTCAGTGGACAATATATATAACATGTAGAGTAAAAAAGAGATGCAACAAGTGTACAACCTCTTTGGCAAGCCATGTCGATCTCAGCGTGATTGGGTTGGCCGGTGAGGATGCTCCGGCTGACTTCGCTGTCGGAGGAGGGGAAGAAGATCTTAGGCGTCTGGAGATGGAGCCCGAGGTACTGCTCCACTGTGATGGAGGGTTTCATCGTTGGAGCAGCTCCGGTGAGTTGTACGACGCCGAGGCTGAAGCAGGACAAGAGAGACAACGAACAACGTTAACCTGAGTGGAATTCTAATAGCATCTCCAATACATGATGTAAAATACATAACCACAAAGTGCTAGATGTAAAATACATCAGCCGCTCATCTCTGAACTTAACTGTAGAAACTGAACTTAACTGTCGAAACTGAATTTTGCTGTCGAAACTGAATTTTGCTGTCGAAACTGAATTTTGCTGTCAAAACTGAACGCACTAGCAAGGTGAGGCTACACGTCGGTCGACTGACTTTTTCATCTCTGGTCAGTCGATTTTGCAGCTGTTGGATACGAAATCAAGGGCCTGCGGTTCATCTTCAACCTCCACCCCCCTGAGCCGCCAGCCACCACCGGCCAAACAGCAGCCCCCCGCCGCCCGCGGCCGGTGGTGCGCCGCCCCGCCCGCCTCGAAAACACTCCCCACCGCCGGTCCGCCACCACCCCGGCCATCCCTCTAGGCCCCCCCGTGCCGAGCTTTTTCTCCGGCGATCCCCATGCCACCGCCCCGCCAACGCCCCGCCACCGCCGGCGACCACCGCCCTCATCCTGAACCCTAAGATAGATAGTGGGGTACCTCTC
>NC_057805.1:306119529-306122153 GCF_018294505.1 Triticum aestivum | reverse complement strand
AAATCGACTGACCCAAAAGTCGATTCAGTCGACTGAAGTGTAGCTAAATCGGAGCAGCATCGCAAGCAAGAGCAAGAGCGAGAGAAGCAGTGCGAGCAAGAGCAATAGCAAGAGCAGACCAGGCAGGGGACCGAGGGCAAGAGCAGAGCAGCAGCGTGAGCGAGAGCTAAAGCAGTAGCAGCTCCTACTGATGTGGACGTCGCCGCCGAGGGAGCGACGCCGTGGAGGAAGTGGCCGGCGACGCCGCCGTGGATGGAGCCATGCCGTGTCGGCTCGGGACCGAGCACCGGCAGCACCGTGAGATCGAATCAAGAAGAAAATGCGGCGATTAGTGTACAACCTCTTTGGTGGCGCCGATTAGGCCGCAGCTTCATCCGAGGAAATGATGATGATGATGCTCTTCCGGTGGTGCAGGTGAAGGCGGCGGTGTGGGAATGGAGGTGGCGCGAAAGACGAGGGGAACGTCGGGGCAGCTCCTTGGAGGTGGAGGATGGGGTGGCTGAACTGGTGGGACGATGAGATCGACGACGGATCCTCATCCGGTACGGTGGATGAGGGACGTCGAGGTGTTGATGTGGACGACGTCGTCGGGGAAGAGGCTCCGGCTGGGTGGCGGACGGAGCAGGGTGTGGGGTTTCGTCGCGGGTTTTCGCGGCCTCGGTGTACGAATGGGTGGTGGGATGGGATGGCAGTGGGGAACCATGGCTTAGAGACGCGCTTGTCCGAAATGTGGGGTAAGTTATGAAAGTACCCCCACCGATTTGAGGCGGTTCTTTCGGTTCAGGGGTACCACGGGCATCGCGTGTCGGGATTTCACAGGAGGTGGGAGTTTTCGCGCGCGTTGTAATTTCGGAATAGCAAGGCGCGGGTTGAGATGGAGGGAGTTGTCGGAGCACAACGAGACAAAGATATATCTTAAATATTTTCGGGCTAACAAGGCGCGGGTTGAAATTTCCGGACAAGCCTAACGTGTACTGTACCAAATCAATGCGCACTACAAATGTCATTCAAAACTTTGAATCCATGTTATGTTCAATTAAAATATTTTGCTACGTGTATAATCCATGCAACCTACTACTCAAATGAATGTTTTAGTGCATTCCAAACGTATATACTACCGCTTCAATATGAACTAAATTTGAATTCATTTCTCTATTTGAATAAGATCTACAGTAATGATTGTTGTGAAGTCAAAGCATTTGAATTCGTTTCTCTGTTTTAATAAGATCTACAATCATCATTATTGTCAAGTTAAACCATCGTTTGTGCATTATCTTCACAGCACACCACATGGTTAGTCTCGAGTTACATATGAACTATGTGTACTATATGAACTCGAACTAGATTTTTTGAATCCACTTTATTTTGATTTCAAATCACATTACATTTCTAGCTCTAGCTAGATCTTCATAATCTAAACCATGTCTCATATGTATAATGTGTTTATCACATTATGTATGGTGCCCCGCCTCCTACGCCTACAAGTATTTAGATGTGAGTTGCAAACACCACACATTACCACAAATTCAAATAAAATGTGAGAATGTTCGATATATAGTATTGTTTAGATTGTTCGATATTTAGTTGTAAGCTGCAAACGCCACACATTATCACAAATTCAAATAAAATGTGAGATTGTTTGATGTATAGTATGGTTTAGATTGTTCGGCATTTAGCTGTGAGTTGCAAACGCCATGCATTATCACATTATGGTATAACATGTGCACAACACGTGTATCACCGCTATATTCATGCATGCAATGTTTAAAACACTATGATCTCCTATTCAAATATATGAATCCGCTTTCATATCAAATTATGATCTTTGTTAGTCTCTTACACCCACACAATCCTCTAACCTTTGTAGCTACCACTAACTTTCTCTCGTGCATGCACACGCCCTCCTCGCCCTCCCCTCCCTCGGCATTCTATCCACCGGGCACATTCATTTTTTTCTTTAGGTCGTTCTCCCAGAGTCTCCACAACTCCTTTCCGACACACACCGATCGATAAACCTCTCCAGCGATGCCTGCCTACAACATACACACACACCTTCAATCTCCTCCTTTATGTGTCCTTGCCTCGTGTCTCTCATACGGTCAGACACACGTGTAAACTCTCGCCCCTCTTTTCATCGATCTCACAACCGCACACTCCTCCCCCTATCTAGCTAGTAGTTGGGCCTCTCGCACCACCTCCTAGCTCCATTCTCTCTGTCTATCCGTCTCGCTGGGCCTTATTTGCCTCTAACAAATGGACGTACACCGACCGATCTCTCGCTATACATATAGCTAGCTAGGTCCTTATAACTCGTTTTTACCAACACGTCAATCGATCTACCTCATTAGTTGTGTCTCTTCCTTCCTCCGACAAACAACAATTGATCTACCCATCTAGTTAGGTTTGCTTACCAAACACATGGTTCCCCTTCATCATCCATGGATGCATCCCGACAGATCTATCACGCACAGGCACACACAGAAACACATCCCCACTCTTATTGATAACATTGCAGTTCCACCCTCAGTTTGTCTAGTAGGCCTCTCCCACCATCTTCGAGAAGCAACTCCATCACCCATCCAGCACTCTACCCCTCTCCCTCCCTCTCCCTCCCTCTCTCTCTC
>NC_057805.1:306108328-306119339 GCF_018294505.1 Triticum aestivum | reverse complement strand
CGATACATCGAGCGCTCTAGTCATGTCTCCCTGCCACACACAAACTTGACATGTGCCCTCTAACGTTCCGGTAGGCCAGTCGCCCTATATCTTTGACTTGCACACACACACAATTTCGATGGCTCTCTTCATCGATCTCGCACCCACCCACTTGATCCTCTCTTCGACTCTATCGATAGCTATGATCGCTCCCTCTCTTCTCGTGGATTGCCCGACCCTCTATGTATGATATGGATAGGCCTCCATTTCACACACATTGCATGCAAAATTTTGTTTGAGATGTCATCGACACATATTCCCACAAATAATTCACGAAATCAACCCCCCACCCCAAAACAAAAAACACTCACGAACGCGGTTTGTATCTCTCACACACACCCACGTAGGTGGGGGACGTGCACGAAGAGAAGAGGTGCATGCACGGCGCACGTACTCCCGTCTCTTTCCCAACCACACCCGCGCGGGTACACGGTGGAGCTCATTTCTGTACAAAAAAGGTAGCCCACGTGGTAATTTGGCACGTGTACTGGTTGTCCACTTGGTGGAGGGAGGATCGTCTACCACGGGTGAACAAACAAATTGCGACTTGACGTGTTATGTTAAAAAAAGAGGCAAACTATGTGGGGCCTACCTTAGAGGCAAGGCTCTATACACTGGAGTACTTTTGATGTGTCCCGTCAACTCGCAGAACGAGGAGAAGCTTGCTTAGTACGCTGTCTCCCCCGCCCACGGGCGCGGTGGCTCGCAGGATGAGGTGAAGCTTGCTCCGCCTTACGCCCGCTCCCTCGCCCATGCGCGCGGTGGCTCGCAGGACGAGGAGAAAAATTTACTACTCCCTCCGTTTACTCCTCGTCCCTACTACCTTGGTTATAGAGATTATATCGTATGTTTGGAATATATATATGTCCTTTAGTAGATTTCAATATGAACTACTAGTACATACTCCAAACACTGATGTATATAGACGTATTCTAGAGTGTAGATTCACTCATTTTGCTCCGTATGTAGCACTCTCCCTCGCCCCTCGACCCTCGCCCACGTGGTGGACGTGCAGCAATTCATTCGGTCTCATATAGCCAGAACGATATATACTGCACTACCATTATTGCTCGACTTCCCGAAGAGGCGAAGAGCCAATTGCAAGGTTAATATTTTGGAGATGCCAAGCGCAAGGTTATAGGAGAACGAGTAGTAGGTGCCGCGTCATTTACAAATAAAGTTTTTTTCTTCAGTGGCACATACGCAATATGATAGGTTCATATGGAGAGAAAAGGAAACCGCTCCACTATATACATAGTCAGGACGGGCCAGCCTACACGGTTGCTTGCTGGGGTTGCTCTCTTCACACTCTCTCGCACAAAACGACTGTGGCCACATCTCTAACATCCCGGCGGATCACGTCCGCTTGGGGAAGGGGTGGATGCTTAGTGTAGATGCGGTGGCCGTCGCCGACGGCGAAAACCCACTGTCGGCACGTCCCGATCAGGGGTCCCCGCCGTTCTCTCTCACAAAGTCGGTGAGGTTGCCTTCGTCCCTTGCTCACTGTCGCGACGTGGGCAGTTGCCGCCTCCCGCCGCCCTCCTCAAGGTTGAGCTACGTCCCTCAGGTACAACTCCCTTTACAGCCGGCTTGCACCACTGCTCCAGCTGCCCACATCACTCCCTGTGGATATTTCTCTACTTCTTTGCCCCGCACATACCTCTACTGGCTTCTACGTACTGTATTTGTGATGAGTTTATGTCTCATCAACTAGTCCCAGTAATCTTGTTCTAATCACGCTTCTTCAATTTCTTTGCCACATGGATGCTCATCTCGATTTTGGTGAAACTGCACAAAATGATCCGATGGTCAAAAGGTTGCAACTTCATTTATTAGGAAGCTCGAACGTTGCCAGCAAATCGAAGCCTGGTCAGGGTTCACGGTTCAAGGGCTAGGGACTGCATGGATCGTTTTTTTCTTTAGCTGCCTCTGTTCCAAAATAAGTGTCAACTTTAGTAGTAGTACAACTTTGTACTAAAGTTTGCACAAAGTTGAGACACTTATTTTGGAACGGAGGGAGTACATATTTGCTATGATCTGTCAATCATTGAGATGCAATAGCATGCATGTTAGTCTCCTTTGTATTTGATGAAATGTTGCAATGGGCAACCTTGGACGCAAGATACATGTAACAGAAGCTGGAAGCTTCATAGCATTGTACAAATTTATCTCGCTGATAAATTACAGTACGTACTATACTAGTACTTCCTCCGTTCCTAAATATAAGTCTTTGTAGAGATTTCACCATGAACCACATGCGGATGTATATAGATGCATTTTAAGTGTAGATTCATTCATTTTGTTCCGTATGTAGTGGAATCTCTACAAAGACTTATCTACTAGTAATAGCTAGCCCCCACGACTAGGAATTCTCTATCCTCTCCTTGAGCCACATCATCAAAATTGATGTAGCCGTTAGATGAAGTAAATCAGTCCATAATAGCCGTCTGATCTAGACGTTGAGAGGCTTCACACTAAGCCACATGCAAGCATGCAGAAATACCGTGGCACATGCATGTGAGTGGGTTTTAAATCACATCAACATGTCTGCATGCAAGCATGCACCGGTAGCATGCATGTAAGTGAGCTTTTAAGTCCCATTAACATGTCAAAAAGAAAAATATAATCCCATTATGCAGTAGGAGTTGGCTGATCTTTTTTCCTTACGTGGGATGATCTAAATGATGATGGGAGTTTATTTAGTTTGGCTACCACATTTGTCATGCGGTTATAGAGTTTTTTTAGTTCTATGAAATCGATAATTTTGCGCAGAGAGATATACCGCTGTTCCGCGACAACGCGCGGGGACTCATCTAGTAATATTTAGGAACGGAGGGAGTACTATGTAAAGAGTTAGGTGTCACACGGTGATAGTGTGAGGTGGGCCATGTAATCACTGAGCCTGCGTGTTTTCACTGCTCTTGCACGCCTCCGCTGTAAGGAATGGAGAAAATTGTAATCTAGTAGTAGTACCTCCTTTCGCCGAAAGCGTGGGACATCCAGCAGTCCTACCACCTCAATAATAAAGACCAATGAGCCATCAAATCACATAGACCCAGCAGTAAGTTGGACGGACGAAGCAACCATCACTCTTGCGCCAGTGAGAGGTCGCGTCCGCTCTGCCCGGGCATGAATGCTGCACCGATTCTTTGGAGCGGCGCTGACCGTTTCGGGCGGGAAGCGCGCGCGGGCGATGGAGGGGCTTTGGGTGGGCCAGGCTGGTCAGGAGCGGGCGTGGCAGCTGTCCGTATGTCCCTACCGGACACGGCCGGAAACGAGAGGATGCACCGACTCTCGCGGCTAAAATCATACACTACACAACATCTCTGTGTAGGAGTAGGTCGATCTGTCGCTCTCTCTAACACACACATGCTGTTAAACACACACACACACACACGCACACGCACGCACCTTGGTCCCGTTGCACCTTCTAACGTGACTTATTACACCTAGACGGAGGGAGTAGTAAGTATACGAGATACGGTGGCACACTGACTTAAGTCGAATACAAGTGCCCAAAATTTGTGTGCATGTTATAATAAGGATTCACTTAAAATAGTACGTGAGCGAACAGAGGGATCAATTGGACGGTGTTCCCGAGCAGTAGCGAGATGTGTGAGGTAAGATACACCGCTGACGCTTTTAATTTTTCTTATTAATTTGTTTGTTTCACCCTCTGACTGGTGGGACCCAACGTACTACGTGGAGAGAGGTAAGGTGACTAAGGCTGCATTATTTCTGCACCACTGTGGATAGTCTTACCACCAAAGCCACATGACACGATTATGATTGAAATCCCAATGACTCCCACACACACAAAAAAACACGGCATGCTTGTCACACGAATGCAGGAATGTATAAAAGGTTATTTCCCTCTCGTTGAACATAACGGGAGGGTTGTGTAGCTGGTTAGCCTGTTTGCTCATCAAACTTGAGGTCTCAGGTTCGATAACTACACTTGAGCATATTTTGTGCCAGGAGGATTCTTTGACTGGTCAAAATGTTTTCTAGGGTTTGCATGCTTCACACTCTCTCTCCAGTATATATATACACGCTGGAGCCTCAGCGCTTGTAGTTGCTCTCTTCACACTCTCTCGCCCTCTCCTGCTGGAGCCTCTGCGCTTGTAGTTGCTCTCTTCACACTCTCTCCCCCTCTCCAGATCTAAACAAGACTTCGTTGGCCTCTCTCTCCCCTCACTGCTGCTCAAAGAGCCGGCAGGATCCGTCCGCCGGGAAGGGAAGGAGGCTTAACGCTGTCGCCGTCGGCGAGGGACTACCGGCGCAGCTGTTCACTTTCCACCCAGCGGCGGCGTGGGAGGGCCTCCGACCCCTTCTTCTTCGCCGCCGTCCCATCGCCCACCGAACCACGCCCCAAGAACCTTAAGGTATAATTTACTTACTCCGCATGCATTGCTCTAGCTGCATGTATACCATGAATCTAGGACGTGGTTCAAAGAGGAAAGGAGTGGGGGAAAGTAGTGGGAAAGTTGTATATAGCATGAATCCAGGACGTGGTTCAAAGAGGAAATGAAGGGGGAAAGTTGTATAACATGAATCTAGGACGTGGTTCAAAGAGGAAAGGAATGGGGGGAAGTAGTGGGGAAAGTTGTATCGCATAAATCTAGGACGTGGTTCAAAGAGGAAAGGAAGGGGCGAAAGTACTAGTTCAAAAAGGAAAGAAAGGGACAAGGCTGTAGAGTTTGAGCAGGACTAGATTTGCTGCCCTCACATAGGGAAAGGTGTCTAAAGATAACAAAACTGGGACCAACACAAATATGCTCCTTGGTTGTTTGTTCTTTGTTGCAACAGACTGTGCATGACCACAGTACATCGGTAGATGCACATGGTGCTGGTGCGTCCACTGTCCCGTGCAACTCATTAGCTATTGTTAATCTAAGGCCCTGTTTGGTTAAAAACTCCCTAGTCCCTACCTGCTTGGTTCCAGGGACTAAACATGGACTAGAGGTTATTAAATGACATGCTAAAAGACCATGTCACCCCTAGTAATGAACTAATAGAGACAAGGTGCGATGCGTGGCAGGGGCAACTATTGGAAAAAGTCCCAAAAAGACTCCCTCGGGGTCTTCTTTCTTTAGTCCCAAATGCCCACTTTTAGTCCCTAAAAGTCCCTCCTGTTTGGTTTAGATGGGACTGACACGGAGTTTTTTTAGTCCCTACACCAAAATGTCCCTGTAAACAAACACCCTCTAATAATGCCGCTGGAAAATTGATGCAATGCCATAGTTAAAAGCAAATTACATGTTTAACGAATTTTATTGTTGATATAATCTCTATGTTAATATTAATCAATTCCACCGTTTGAGAAATGCTACTGTCTTGCTTTCTTTCCCATTTAGATAAGGTAGATGGTTCTTTTTGTTGGCTTCTGTGTCATCCACCGTTATTGACCACTAATTGTTTCCTTTGCACCTCTGTGTAAACAGGGTTATCTACTTCACCTCGTTGCCATTGTGACGTTTTGTTGCACTGCACAAAACACTTTTGTTTTAAGAGTGTTTTGTGCAGTCCAACCAAAATGTCACACTGACAATGTTGCTTGATTGCTTGATCTTAGTGGAACTGCACAAGAGGAGATCTTACTTCCTATCCGTTAAGGCGAATTTGGTTCAGATCTTCTTCTTGTGACTTGTTTGAATTCCGCATCATGAGAGGTCAGTACTAGCCTTCTTTCACATGATTCTGCAGTGTGCTTTCATATGTTGTGCTACTTGTACGATAATGTTGCTTGATTTTAGTGAACTGCACAAATGGAGACAAGACTTCCAATCTGTATGTGCACCGTAATATCCCATTGAGGTAAGATAAGGATATTTCACAACTGCTGGCCTATATTTTGCCACTTTCATCAGAAAATTAAGTTTAGTACTATACTTGTGCTCCCTAATTGACATGCCAAATCTTACATTGAAGGCGAAGCTTGTCTGTTATTGAACCAAGTGATGAAGGGGAAGAACAAGCGGAAGAAAAACAAAAATCAACTCCCGGTGCTGTAATGAAGCACTGGAACTGTGATGACACAAGTAATGATATAGTTTTGCATCTTAATTTGTTGCTATGGCTGGAACGAGCAATTGTTTTGCCACTGATTTGATGCCACTCTTAATGTAATATGTAATTATCTCTACTTGTGCAAACAGGGGTCTTCTTTGAAGATACCATATATTTTAGTGGAACTGCACAAGAAGATGTTGGAAACATTAAACTAATCGAGGAGTATATAGTAAGCATGGCCACCACCGTAGATAGCAACAGATGGTTCCGGAGAAGTGCTTCATTTGTATGCTCTACACAATAAGCCTCCTGACAAAGGTTGGTACTCGCCCACTGATTTCATCCATATGATTGAGCTTTGTCATCTCTATTGGTGTTGTGCTACTATTTAGATACTGTCATGAAAAAGTGGTATTGTCCTTGAGAAGTGCTTCATCTGTGTTGTTTTAAATATTTCCTTTCCTTTTTTCGAGAAAACAGGGATGCTAGCATTTAGTAGTCCTCTTGTCTTTGCATAACAGGATCATCTTCCTCTGAAGAAGAATATGGAGTATGTGAAGTGACTAGTTCCGATTATGCCAGTATGAAGAAGCCCTGTCTATCTTCTCATTAGAAGGAGCAGTTGAAGGATGGTTACATTACTCCCCACAAGACCAAACTAACTTTAGCTCAGAAGGACTGACAAATCTCCATTTTTTGTTGTGATGCGCGAGTACAATGTTGTTCTAGGATTCTTTCTGGTGAGTTCCATTTTTCTAAAAGTGTGCTCTACATGGACCATGTATGTGCCTGTTGAAACTGTCAATTCATAGTACAGTTTGCTTTATACTAATCACTTTTTTGTATTTGTGCAAACAGGGGTGCTCAGCTTGATTTCAATGGGAACTGCACAAAATGTTCATGAATACATCGAATCATTCATTTCCACCACAAGAAAGGAGGTGCCGATAAGTTCAAGGCGTTGCAACACATAAGGGCGAAATCATACAAGCTACGCGCGAATTTGGTTGATTTTGGTGGAACTGCACAAAAAGAATAGCTGGTTTATTTAGCACGAGGTGCCATGTCAATGTCCGAATTGATGGCAAACCCTGCCCATTCCACAATTGTAGGCATTTGATATTTTGGAATGGGACAACCTTGTCAAATTTTGCTCATTGATTTTAGCAAGACATGCGTTTGATATTTTCGAATGGGACGCCCTTTGCTGTCAGCAGCGTCGATCAATTTTTTCTTTATTCTTTAGTTGTGAAGTAAATATTGCCTCTGACATGTGAGTCGCTGAGATGCATAATCATCGATTCTTTTGAATGTTCTCTATGAATTGCCAGGCATGTGTGTTTGATTGAAATGTACAGAAACGCTAAAAAGCTGCTCAAACTCTTTGTACTCCTTCTGTTCCTTTTTATTTCGTACATTGTGAAAGTGCATACTTTTTTTGTATAAGATTGGTCAAAGTAGAGATACTTTGACTGCAGACAAAACTTGTATGCACGACTAGAAAGGACCGGAGGGAGTACATGTGAAACTGCTGCAAACGAGGTGATCACCCTGGGAATAATGCTAGTACGTATTGTTTTGCATGTTCATCCAATGCCAGTGATACAGGAATTCGAACTAATCGAAATAAATTCATTCATACACGGTCGGATTTCATATAAACATGCCGGATTTCATTACATTTCATACATTCTTCAACTAAAAAGGGGTGCGCTGGAGGTATAATTAATTAACCGAAGCTACCCACCTGTGTCCCGCTGAGCCGAACAGAAGCTTCAGTGACTTAACTGCAGGTGCAGTTGCGTAACTGACATGTGGCCTGTTGGGCCCATGTGTCAGTCAGCCAACTGCACCAGCAGTGAAGTAGAAGCAGCGTTCTTCTCCAGCGCAGCTCTCCGACTCCACGTCGCCGCCAAGAAGCTAACCGGCCATCAATGGTCAACCCGCCTAGCTTGGCTTCAACCGGAGGGTAGCAGCGGTGGCCTTACTTGGACCCGAGCGGCGGTGACCTACCGTGTTATACTCTTCCTCGCTTTCTGTGTGGCGCGGCCTCGTTGGCAGTGGGGCGGGGCCTCGGCGGAGCCGGCGATGTCCTCTGTCTCATTGCCGGCGGGCGGCGCCTCAGCGGAGCGGTGGAAATCCTCCCCCACGTTGCCGGCAGGGTGGGGCCTCGGCTGAGCCGGCGATGTCCTCTGCCTCGTTGTTGGTGGGGCGGGGCCTCGGCGGAGCCGGCGGTGTCCTCTGCCTCGTTGTTGGCGCCGCGGAGCCTCGGCGGAGCAGGGCCTCGTCGACGCCAGCGGAGCGGGGACTCATCGGAGCCGGCATTGTCCTCTGCCTCGTCCTCGGTCTCGCCAAATAGCGCCTCGCCCGCTTCATCGCCCTCTTTGCTAGCCTCTTTGTAGGCGGCCGCAGCCTCCGCCACCCGCATGCAGTACCGCCAGTGCTCGAGGTGGCCCTTGCGGGCGGAGCGGTACGAGTTGAGCAACGCCTTCTGCTCCGCCCGCTCCGCGGCGATCTGGTCCTCCGCCTGCAGGTGCTCCTGGAGGAGATGGTGGTTGTAGGAGGCGGCGGCCTGCGCCTCCCGGAACTGCTCCTCACGCATCTATCTCACCCTGTCCATATATTGGGCACGGGCCTCGCCGATGGTCATGGTGCAATGCACCGGCGAGGATGGCGCGGAGGAGGGGGTTGGCGCCGGATCGTTGACTACCATGTTCTCCATTGGGACGTCGTCGTCCTCCGGCTGCCTGCCGGCCAGCCGGTCGGCAGCAATGGCTGCCATCTCCTTGTGGTCCGTCGTCCGCCCGACCCGAAGAGCACTGGAGCACGAGGAAGCCATGGTGGGCGGTAGTGGTGTGGACAGGAGAAAGGGAACGGATGCGGATGACTGCGGCTATGGCCGGCACAGCAGTTTATATAGCAATGGTGGGCGGGCGGAGGGACGGACGTGTGGCACCGGAGTAGCCGCTTCGGCAACCGCGTATCATTAATGTGGGCGGCAGATGGACGGACGGACGACACTTGTGTCGTTTGAAGGCGGAGCAATCGCCTGCACCGGGAAGCGGGGCGGGCGGCGCTGACTGTTTCCGGCGGAAAGCGCGCGCGGGCGAGGAGATGACTTTACTTGGAGAGGATGACAATGGGGACCCACCAGGTCCATAGCCTCACGTACGCAAGTGCCTCCTTATTATATATATATATGACTATAATTTATTTTGCTTCCTCCTGGTTTCCTAACATCACGGTCCCACACCATTGTCAACCTATGTAGTAGTCAATAAACGAGAGAATTGCACAAGAAGCGGCCGACGGCTGGGACCAAGCAGCTCGAGCAGTATTTGTGTTTTTGAGGTGTGAGCACTGCAGAGTTTTTCGATGTTTAGCCCAGATATTAATTTTTCTCCTCTGAACAACAACGAAAACATCGCTGCAGGTATTAACTGGGCGGGCTGTGGCCCGTCTAGCCCAGGCCAGATCTCCAGCCCAGATATTAATTTTTTTCAAGTTGAAAATGGCTAGCCTAGCTATACTTTTTTTTAGGAATACCCAGGCAAGGTCAAGTTGTTATTCTCCACCCTGCTGGGCTGCAAATCTTTCCTAGGAGGGATGCATTAGGCTTAACAAGAAAATGGGCTTTAAGAAATAATAAATGGGATGTAATTATAAAAACTGGGCAGTAACTATAAAAAAATGCACCAAACACGTGATTACTTTATAAAATATTATTTTTGGATATTGAAAATTTTAATTTCATTAATTGTTGCGAGCGCAATGTTTCGTTGGATTTTTACGTAATATAAATTTATATTGAAATTGTATTTAATCTGACTAGAAATTTCGGGATAAAAATATTTCGGATCCCATCAAAATGTGGGAAATTTTATTGAATTCTGTTTTGAACGGTTGGTTGAAATGGGCTGTACTTTTAACAAACTGTAAATGGGCTGTAGTAAATTCCATTAGAATTCAAAAATGGGCTACACATTCTTACAAACCTCAAATGGGCTATAAGTTCTCTGCCACACACTTCTGGCCTTACTAAGTTGACGCGTCCCCTAAAAAAACAGAGTTGACGCGTATGCAAGGCTTTGTCAACTTATAGTCAACACACGGTTCTAGCAGCAGTGGCCGTTGGATGTCCATCCAACGAATGCCGTGCTTCTTCTTCAATCTCGGATATTCTAGCTTCACCCGCCCAAAAAACGATTCCTCCCCCTGACATCTGGGGCGCACCGTTTCGGAAGCTGACTTGTGGGCCTACTAAGTTGACGTACCAAGGGCTTTGTCAACTTAGTCAATATAAACGATTCTAGCTGCAGTGACCGTACGATGTCCATCCAACGGCCTTCGTGCTTCTTCAACCTCTGGTCTTCTTGCTCCAGCCGCCCAAAGCAGCACCGGTCGTGCCGCCTGCTCCTGCCTCCCGTGGCCGGCTGTGCTGCCGCGTAGGCCTCACCGCCCCCTACTACTCCCACCGCTGGCCAGGCCACCCCTCCACTCACCCACACCCCCTGTTATTCTGCGGCGACGGCAGCGCAGCCGAACCAGCGAACCCTCGTACTCCTCTCCGCGTGTGCGTCCACTGCCGCGTCTTCCCCGGCTCCGCGCCGTCCCCTTCCTAGGCCTCGCCGTCGTCCACTACCTTGGTGCTCTCGGCGCGGAGTGGTCAACGTGGTCAAGGAACGACTTCCATCGGACGTGGACTGTACGTGGAGAAGCTGATAGTTGGGTCCATGGCAGCCGCAAGGAAGTGTCTCCTTATTACGCGCAAAATAATTATTCCTCCACCTGACAGCGGGGACCCACCGGACGGGCCATCGTATTTCGCAAAAAAATGATTCGCCCCCTGACTGCTGGGACCCACGAGCTACATCTTCGCACGCAAGGAAGTGCATAAAAAACGATCCGCCCCCCTGACTGCTGGGACCCACCAGCTACATCTTCGCATGCAAGGAAGTGC
>NC_057805.1:306107139-306107958 GCF_018294505.1 Triticum aestivum | reverse complement strand
AAGGAAGTGCGTCCGGGCAAAAAAACGATTCGCCCCCTGACTGCTGGGACCCAGCAGCTACACCTTCGCACGCAAGGAAGTGCGTCCGGGCAAAAACAAAAAACAAAACGATTCGCCCCCTGACTGCTGGGACACACCAGCTACATCTTCGCAGGCAAGGAAGTGCCTGACAGTCGGGACCCACCTGGTCGAAGCGTACGTAGCGTTGTCATTCTGGTCGCGAACGTGTACGTACATACTGGTCGATGTAGAGGCGCGCACGTGTCGTAGTAGAGGCACGCACGTGTCATAGTAGAGGTGCGCACGTAGCATGTACACGTACGTACAACGGCCAGGGTGCAAGAAAGAAAATACGGCCACGTATGTGTACATACGGGCAGGGTCTCGAACGCCTACTCGCGCATACGTACGGCCAGGGCTCGTGTACATGGCTGGGTCGGAACGGAGAAACAGCGTCATCGTCGTGTTCATGGGGAGGCAACGGAATGCGTTGTGTTCATGGGGAGGCAACGGAATGCGTCGTGTTCATGGGGAGGCAACGAAATGTGTCATGTTCATCGGGAGGCAACGGAATGCGTCGTGTTCATCGGGAGGCAACGGAACGCGTGGGAGCCAACCGGCTGGGTCGGAATGGAATGCGTGGTCGTGTTCATCGGGAGGGCTTGGACGGAACAGCCGATGGAAACGAGGCCTGGCGTACCGCAGAACGGAGGAAACGGACCTCCTACGTTTGGAACGGGGTCCTGTTGATCGGGAGGGGTGTGGCGTACCGCAAAACGGAGGAAACGGACCTCCTACGGTCGAAACGGGGGTCCTGTT
>NC_057805.1:305790500-305803601 GCF_018294505.1 Triticum aestivum | reverse complement strand
AAAAACTCTCAAGAACCCACACACTATATCTCTCTAGGTTTGTATCTCTCTCACACAACCCCACGTAGGTGGTGTACGTATACAAGAAGAGAATAGGTGCACCGTGCACGTACTCACGCTTCGTGCCCAGCCACACCCACGCGGGTACACGGTGGAGCTCATTTCTTTACGAAATGGCAGCCCACGTGCTAATTTGAACGCCTGTAGCGGTTGTTTACCTAGGGAGGTCGTGTACCACGCGTGCGCGAGACAAAGTTCAACTTGACGCGTCGCCGCGTTATTTTTAAATAAAGTTATAGCGCTCAATGGCACGTACACAGAATATAAAACGATTTTTATGGAGAAAAAGGTAGTCCGCTCACTATATACAATGGAGCCTGCCTGCTTGGTTTGTCGCTCTTCAGAGTATCTCACACAAGGCTGCCGTGGCCTCTCTCTCTCTCACCGTTGGTCACTGATCCGGCCGCATCCCGTCCACCGGAGGAAAGGGAGTGCGGTGGCCTCTCTCTCTCTCACCGTTGGTCACTGATCCGGCCGCATCCCGTCCGCCGGGGGAAAGGGAAGAAGTGCATTGTTTCTCTGTTTGACGGCGCCGAGGCAGCACGTCCCGATCTGCGGTACACGTCGTTCTCTCTGACCAAGCTCCGGCGCGGCAGGGCCTACGCCACCTGCTCGCAGATTCCGCCCGCCGCTGCTCACCTAGTTACATCTCGACGACCTCCAGGTATCCCCTCCGGCCTTGCTCCACTGCCCGTCTTCCCACGTCGCTGCATGTGGATCCTCCATAGTTCTTTGCCCAAAACGTAGCTCGTCCGGCGTACTTTCCATATTGCATTCTCGTCCTCACACCATTTTAGACAAACACAACCGTGTTGTTATCTTCCCTTAGGACAAGGAATATGCTTCTTTTTTGTCGTCGCATGTGTCATCAATTGTTATTGGCCAGTAATTATTTCCTTTCTACTTGTTGCTATTGCGACCTTTTGGTGAACTGCACAAATCACTTTTTTCTTAAGAGTGTTTTGTACAGTTGTACTAAAATGTCACACGGGCAACGTCTCTACATTTCAGTGCGACTGCACAAAGGGAGATTGGTTTTGCTCTATCCTCCTCATCCAACTCCGAGCCTAATCTTCTCCAACTAGTTAGTCTTAAGAGAGACTGCAAAGGTGACCGGCTTCTATTTGTGTGTTTATTGTTTCATCAGCAGTCCTCTATTATCGTAATCACACTTAATATCTTTGGAACAGGGACGCTCGGCTCTATTTTAGTGGAACTGCACGAAATGATCGGAATGTTGCATGCTCCAGACAGCTACTTTTTTCCCAACATGCCTTGTTGATTTAGACATAGCTGGGGGGACGTTGCTGCCAATAAAAGCATGGATCAATATTAATTTAACACCTTCTCACAACTCTGTCTTCAGTTGTGATGTAATTATTAGCTCTGATCTGCTAATAATTGACATGCATTAGCAAGGAAGTTAGTTTTTTATTGTTTCCGAAAGAGCATCGATGGCAAGACACGCGAAACAAAAGCTGAAAGCTCACACCATTGTACAATTTCATGTCGCTGGAAAATTATTTGTATAGTACGTCAATTATGTAAACAAATGATGGAAGCTTGATAGCATTGCCAGAAGCCTCTTCATCATCCGGGTCCATGTGCCATGCACAAAATTATACTCCTTCGTTCCTAAATATTTGTCTTTTTACAAATTTCAAACGGGCATATTTTAGATTGTAGATTCACTCATTTTGCTTCGTATGTGTACTCCCTCCATTCCTAAATATTCTATTCGTCTTTCTAGAGATTTCAACAAGTGACTACATACGGAGCAAAATGAGTGAATCTACACTCTAAAATATGTCTATATACATCCGTATGTGCCAGTCCATTTGAAATCTCTAAAAAGACAAATATTTGAGTAGTCACTCGTTGAAATCTCTAGAAAGACAAATACTCCGGAGTATATTTAAGAACCGAGGGGGTAGTGCACAACCGCATGGGAGACTCAGCCCGGTCGTTGCGCCGCATTAATAGTGAGTAATGAGCAGCCAAATCATAAGCCCCACCTTTCCCACCGTAAGTTGCTCTGAAGAAGCAACCATCAATATGCTCTTCTTTGAATCCGCTCATACTACTCCATCCGTCACTGTTTATACAGCGCGCTTCAGGAAAAAGAAAAAAAATCTATGGGACCAAGGCGACTAGCGATCGGCCTGAAAAATAGCATTGGTAGTTATAGCACGGCGTCTATTACTAGAGGGAATAATGCGTACACACATGCATGCAGTGCTTCCACCCCGGGTACACACATGCATGCACTTACTCTACTCCATAGTAGTATAGTACATGGAGAGAAAATTGTGGACTTGATTGCGGTTACCACGCCCTAATTAATTGAGCATTAAACCAAACGCGTCTAAAGTCTCTCTGGTGGTGGAAATGCATTGAGAGAAATGCATCATAATGAAGTGCGCCCTGTAAACTGTGACGGAGGGAGGAGTAGTATGAAGGTGCAAAACCAAGTATGCGTATGGCCAGTCGGTCAACGCACCTCCTCTTGGCATATCACTGACATGTGGGACAGGAGTGTGAGCAAACCGATCTCAATTGACGGCAAAGAGCCAACCCGCCGTTCCTTGAGAGAGACGACGAGCGAGAACACATAGACGGGCTCGCACGGAGGCCAAGATATATTCGAGCATGGTTGGTTGATCAATATCATTCATTACATGTTGGGCTGCCGTTTTCCGCCCTTCTCCGGAATAAACGTGTACTTTATCAGAGATAAAAAAATAAGAGTACAGACGCTCCACCATGCGGTTCTAGTAGTAGTACTACTCGTACTACTGCGCTTGGCTCTTCGCCTCTTCGTGAAGTCGAACAATGATGGTACTCCGCATGTTGGGTACTACAGTGTATGCCTCTGACAATCTGACACCGAATGGACTGATGCATGTCCACCAAGGGTAGGTTGCATTAGTCAAAAGGCGTAAGCGAGCTTCACCTTGTCTTGCAAGCTTCTCCTCGTTCTGCGAGTTGACGGGACACACCAGAAAGTAGTGCTAGTCCATACTCCCTCCTTTCCGGTTAATATGGCTTAATCTTTTTTGCGGGTAAATGAGAGAGCTTTATTCATATAAGCATTCTTAGGACGATCAGCCAAGACACTGGTCACTAGGAAGCGAGGTACCCCCGCAAAAAAAAACAAGTAAGAAGCGAGGTGTTTCATCAAGCCAGCTCTCGGCCACATTCAAAGTGCAGCAAGCACGGTTCGCACGAAGATGCGCCGCAAGGTTTGCTGACCTGTTTACATGCTGAATAACAAAAAAGAGGAAATATTATCGAGCGCTACTATTTCTAATAGGATATGAGCCAGAATTAAGCGAGAATTGTGGCGAGTGTTCCATGCAATCAACTTCCATTATCACATGCGAGAACCCTCGAAGAGAACCAAATGTGTTGAAGATTGCTCTATCACATTTTAAAATTATAATAAGAGTGCAGACGCTCCTCCATCCGGTTCCTAGTACTAGTATAGTACGTACCTTTATAGACTATAGTAGTAGTACTAGTAAACTTTGCGCTTGGCTGTTCGCCTATTCGGGAAGTCGAACAATAATAGCACTAGTAGTATAGTGTATGCTTCTGGCAATCTGACACCGAATTAACTGTTGCACGTCCACCGCCAGAGCGAGGGAGAGCTTGCATTAGTCAAAAGTTTCTCCTTGTCCTGCGAGCCACCGCGCGCAAGCTTCTCCCGTCCTGCAACCTTCTCCTCGTTCGGCAAGTTGATGGGACACAGCAAAGTAATGCTAGTCCATACTACCTCCTCTCCGGTTAATATGGCTTAATTTCAAACGAGATAAATACACTATCTGTCACTGTATATTTGTAAAAATATGGTCAGTGGACTTCATAATACGCTCATTGCGCTCAATATATATATATATATATATATATTCCGGTGTTTATACGGTCACTAGCTCACCCTGACTGAGTATGTGTGTGCATGCACGTGTAGGTTGAGCACTTGAGCGTGACCGTGTGTGTTCCGTCGTGTGCTCGGACATGCATGCATTAGGGCGTCGCGCGCGTTTTTGCGTCCATGTGTACGTGTGACTGTTGCATACACGTAGGGGGAGTACGTGTAGGGGCCACTAAGGAGCAGTCAAATCACACAGTAAGTTAGTCGGAAGAAGCAACCATCATTTCACTCTTGAATGACATGTACGCAATATAAAATGGTTGATATGGAGAGAAAAAGAAAACCACTATATATACACTAGCAGGAGCCTAAGCTACAAGCCTGCTTGCTTAGGCTGCTCTCTTCACAAGCATAGAACGACGGGCCTGATCCCGCAGCTGGGGGAAGGGAACAATGTTCTGCGTAGACGCGGTCGACATCGGCGAGGGATAAAACCCACAGTCGGTGCGTCCCAATCGGGGGTCACCGCGGTATGGGCCGATGCCGCGTCCCAACCGCCCTTCTAGCTACAGCCCGACGTCCCAGGTAGTCCATCTTCCTTTTGGAGCTGGCTTGCTCCACTGCCGTAGCTCCATCTCCATGTCGATCTTTCTCTACTTCTACCGGCTTCTACTTGTGATGAGTTTATGTCTCATGAACTAGTGCCAGTACTATTATTCTAATCACACTTCTTCAGTATCTTTGCCATCAGGGATGCTCAGGTCTATTTTAGTGGAACTGCACAAAAGCATCGTATGATCCGAGGGTGCCAGCTGTCTTTCCTTCGACAGGTTCTACATGGCTAGGAAATTAAATCATGTTTAGGGTTTAGGGTTTAAGTCGTAGTGACCCCATCAGTAGTTTTTATTTCGTACACGCTCTCACAACTTTTTTCTTTAGTTGTGAAGTAAATATTGGCTATGATCTGTGAATCATTGAGATGCATCAGCATGCGTGTTAGTTTTCCTTTGTATTTGATGGAATGTTGTAACGGGGCAACCTTGGAATAGGAATGAAAATGGAGTGGAAAGTTTCCGTTTTTCCGGAGAAAAAATGGAAACGGAGAGAAACCAACGTTTCGTTTCATTGGATCGCGCCATCGAGCAAAACCAACGTTTAAATCACGTCTGTCGTGTTCGTGTCTCACCCTCCTCCACGGCTCGACCCCACACGGTCGCTCGGCATGCCACTCACCGCAAACCGAGTATACGATAACTTTCCCGCCTGCTTGTCGATGGATCGCGCCATGGAGTACTAGCACTACTGGAAGAGATTGACGAGTTGGGGGAGGACAACTAGCTGTAGCACGGAATCCCAAGAACTTTTTACATGCATGTTGTAGCCGGATATTGCGACCTTTGAACGCGGAGCAGCCGCGTGCACCCGGAAGCGGCGCGGGCGACGCTCTCTCGGCCGGCGCGCCGCTTCAATGCTGGCGCAATCGAGAAGTCGCGTCCGCTCTGGCCGGGCATGAATGAGGCACTGACCATTTCGGGCGGGAAGCACGTGCGGGTGATGAAGAGGGTTCGGGTTGGTCAGGACCGGCCGTGGCAGCGGTCCGGACGTGCGCAAACAAGAGATGTTGTACGTTAATATTGCTGCGTATATAATTAACAACGTAAATAATGTGCCAGTTGGACAAATATGATTGGAGATGGAGATGGAAATGGAATTTTACGTAAACACAGATATGCATGTCTATGTCTATGTGTGTGTGCGCGACGACTCTCGCGACCTGGAAGCGGGGGCGTGTTTTTGATCGAGTTTTCTTTCTTGGTACGTTAGAAAATCAGTTTGTCTAATTCACATCTAGATGTTATTTAAGGATATCACATCTAAGCTCCCACAAGTATATAATGTAGCAACAAGAAACAAAAAAACTAGGAAAAAAAATAGACCACAAACAGAGTGGACATCAACTTAAAAAATTGATGTCACATCTAGATGTGTCCTAGACAGACCCTTAAAAAATTGTCCGCTAGTTTTCGTTTCTTTTTTCCGGGAACGCGCATATTCTATTTAAAACCACTGCTATGGAGAGATTTTTTTACTGCATTATAGCCTCTTGTTTGATAGAGTTTCTCGCGTCTCGCTCTCTCACCCTCTCCATATATGTTACATGCTGGAGGCTCAGCGTTCATTTGCTAGGGTTTGCTATATTCACAGTCTCTCACCCTCTCTTCACCAGATCTAAACAAGACTGCGTTGGCCTCTTGTCTCTCTCCCCCCCTCACAGCTGGTGAAGGAGGCGTCTGTATCCCGTCGCACCGGGAAGGGGAGGAGGTGCAGCGTTCACTCTATCACCTTCGGCGAGGGAGGCAATCCACTGCCGGCTGCGCTGTTCTCTTTCACCCAGCGCCTATGCGGGAGGGCCACCGACCCCTTCTTCCTCGCTGTCGTACGTAGTGTGGGCAGATCCGGCGTCCCGCCGCACGCCTTGCCACATCCCGACGACCCTAAGGTATAAGTTTCTTTGAAACCGTCGTTGCTCTAGCTGCATGTGGATCTTTTTCAATCTGTAGTCGAATCTAGGTCTTGGTTCAAAGAGGAAAGAAGGGTGCGGTGGGCTGGAGCAAGAATCTAGGACGTGGTTCAATGAGGAAAGGAGGGGCGGAAAGTAGTATAGACTGGCTATCCAGCCACTTTGTAGGTCGAAAAGGGAAAAAGGGGGTAACCCAGTACACACATCTGTAAGGAACCGATATCTTTGTTGAAAAGGGAAAGAAACTGGGGGGTCGGGTAGTTTGTGCAGGACTAGATTTGCTGCCCTCACATAGGAAGAAGGTTCAAAGAGAACAAATATGGGACCAGCGCATATATGCTGCTTGGCTACATACTCTGCATCACCCATTTATACGTGTGGACGCACATGGTGCTCGCATGTCCCATACAGCTATTTTGCTGTTGTTAATCTAAGAATGCCGCCAGAAAATTGAAGCAATGCCACTATTAAAAGTAAATTAAATTTTTTAACGAATGTGGTTTCAAGAGAATGTCTCTGTTAATATGAATCAATGCAACCGTTTTAGAAATGCTACTGTCCTACTTTGTTTTCCATCCAAGATAAGTTAGATGCTTCTTTCTGTCACCGTTTGTTTCATCCTCCTTTATCGGCAAGTAATTGTTTCCTTTTTTGCCTCTGTTAAAACAGGGCTATCGATTCAACTTGTTGCTATTGCGACATTTTGCTTCGCTACTCGAAATACTTATGTTTTAAGAATATTTTGTGTAGTTCAACTTGAATGTCACACCGGTGACTTTGCTTAATTTTGGTGGAACTGCACAAAAGGAGATCGAGATTTGTTTCCAGTCTTCGTGGCGAGTTGTTTCAAATCTTGGCCTCAACCACATGATGTGCAGTGTGCTTTGAGATGTTGTGCCACTTGTTTTGGTACTGTTTTAAATAAATGTTGAATTGAAGCTATTGTATTGCTGTCTTTTCCCATTAAGTAGTGAACAAAAATGGGACCAACCCAGACATGATGCTTGTTGCTTTGTTACAACAAATTCAGCATCACCCCCTTTATAAGCCAGTAATTGATGCCACTCTCAGAATTAAATATTGAATCTTATTTCAAAACAGCAACACTTGTTAGGGATTGGCGAGATTACCATTTTTGTGGCCGCATGTTTCATCCTCCTTTATTAGCCAGTAATTGATTCCTTTTTTGCCTCTGTTTAAACAGGGATATCTATTCAACTTGTTGCTATTGCGACATTTTGCTTCGCTACGCGAAACACTTTGCTTGATTTCAGTGCAACTGCACAAAACGAGATTGGATTTCCTATTCGTGTTGGCAGATTCGTATTTTATTTTGTCCGTCTCATGAAAGGTTAGTACAGGCCTTCATCCACATGATTGTGCAGTGTGCTTTGAGATGTTTTAATACTTGTATTGGTACTGTTTTAAATAAATGTTAAATTGAAGCTATTGTATTGCCGTCTTTTCCCATTAAGTAGTGAACAAAAATGGGACCAACCCAGACATGATGCTTGTTGCTTTGTTACAACAAACTCTGCATCACCCCCTTTATAAGTAGATGGAAGCACATATTGTTGTTGCGCCCACTCTCCCTTGGAACTGTTTATGCTTTTCGTTAATCTAATGCCGCTGGTAAAATTAAGCAATGCCACTCTCAGAATTAATTAACTACTGAATCTTAGTTCAAAACTGCAACACTTGTTAGGAATGGTACTATCCTGCTTTGTAGTTCTTTCTACATGTTTAACCAAGGTATTGTTAAGATAATGTCTCTGTTAAAATGAATCAGTTGCATTGTTTTAGGAATGATACTTTTCTGCTTTGTCGTTCTTTATACATGTTGAAACAAGGATTGTTAAGATAATGTCTTAGTCAATATGAATGAATCACATTGATGGAGAATTGCTACTCTCCTACTTTGTTTCCCATTAAGATAAAGTAGATCGGTAGATGCTTTTCTTCTGGGAGTACAAGTCATCAACCGTTATTTCTCAGTAATTGTTTCCCTTATACCTATTGTTGCTTACAGGGATATCAAAATTAAAGCTCGGTTTTATTCCGACTTCGATTTTAGTTGAACTGCACAAAAGGAGCCAATGTGTCCAAGGAAAACTGCTGCATTACTGGGTCCAGTTGGTCGTTCCACTTTGCAGAAAGAAGCAGTCACTATTTGCGCTACATTACAGAAGGAATGACCGAGAAGCTTTACAGAGTATTATTAGACACCGGTGACATGACTAGTCTGCAGAGACCATTGGCAATTTAACAACACGTGGAGTGCCTTGGGAAAAAAGTGCCCAAACAAGTACAAGAAGCTACGACAGGACTCCACGATCATAGGCATTACATATTTTGAATGGGAAAAGCTTGTCAAAGTTTAATCATTGATGTTAGCAAGAAGACGTTAGTTTAATATATTGGAATTGGAAAACCTTGTCAAAATTTGCTCATTGATGTTAGCCAGAAGACATGCATTTGATATTTTTGAGTGGGACGCCCTTGCTGTGAGCAGCGTCGAGCGTTTTTTCCTATTCCTGTGTTCAAATTAGAAGTAAATAGTTACTCTGCTGAGATATTCCTGTGTTAAGAGTTTGTTCTAAATATTGTCTATGTAATGCCAGGCCTTGTGTTTGATTGCAAAGTTGAGCTTGGAATGTTCTGGCATGCGGCATCACGAGCTGTTCACCGTGCCTCCAGAGAATAATGCTTCGTATTGTTTTGCATGTCGATCATCCTCTTCTGTTGTTTCCATGCTTAAGAAGTTCATCGTCTGATGTTTCATTCATAGCCTATACGACAAGTCAGGTAGGTTAGACGTGAAACCATATGATCTTCCGACCAACTCATGATATTAGGCGTGAGTGGATCGTCGTTTTCCAACCAAAACCGATTGTAAAACTGACGCTTGTAAATTAAAGCAGATGGTCTCGGGCGAAGGCGCTTGGTTGGTCGATTTCAACTAGTAAAATATCGGAAGTACTTCACACACGATAAAAATGGTGAACGACACTCGGACGATTGCTAATCCAGCCGTTAGCTGTTGTTTCATCCTTGCCCATGGATGGCATGATACGCACGTCGTGCATGTATCATCTGGTAATGTCGTCCATATAGCAGTGCTCGTAAAATATACACTGGTCTCTCAAATTACACGTATCACCCGCCGGTTTTACTTACAGACCTCGGGCCCTCGGTTTCATTACGCCTGTATTTTACGCGTTGTTTCCGATGACGAGTAAATTACACTTGTATGTTAATATAGGTTTGAAATAAACCAGAGCTCCCAAGCGCGGCCTTACCGTTTCATGCCGTCTCAGTTTCTCGAAGGTGCTCATAGGTGTCCGATGATCCTGGCTTCCTGAATGAGCAGCGGGCGCTGTATCAGACCATCCGTAGGGCCCGCGAGGCCCTCTCTGTTGTCCTTCGAGTTGTTGCGCTCGCCGTGGCGCCGAGCATTGTTAACATCGTCAACGAACATGAGGATTCAGGAGATGACTTTATTTTGACTGGATGACACTAGGGACCCACTAGGGCCATAGCCGTACGTACGCAAGTGCCTCCTTATTATGTACAACTATATTTTTTTTGCTTTATCCTGGTTTCCTGACATCACGGTCCCACACCATTCTCAACCTATGTAGTCAATATAAATGAGAGAATTGCACAAGGTGCGGCCGACAGCTGGGACCAAGCAGCTCGAGCAGTATTTGTATTTTTGAGGCGTGAGCACTGCAGAGTTTTTCTTGGCGATGATTTCGTTGTTGTTCAGAGGAGAGCAGGGTATTAACTGGGCGGGCTGTGGCCCGTCTAGCCCAGGCCAGATATCCAGCCCAGATACTAATTTTTTCAAGATGAAAATGGCTAGCCCAGCTATACATCTTTTTGAGGAATATCCAGGCAAGGTCAACTTGTTATTCTCCGCCCCGCAGGGCTGCAAATCTTTCCTAGGAGGGATGCATTAGGCTTAACAGGAAAATGGGCTTTAAAAAATAATAAATGGGATCTAATTATAAAAACTAGGCAGTAACTATAGAAAAATGCACCAAACACGAAATTAGTTTATAAAATATTATTTATGGATTTTGAAAATCTTAAATTTTCATTGTTGCACGCGCAATGTTTCGTTGGATTTTTACGTAATACAAATTTATATTTAATCTGACTAGAAATTTCGGGATAAAAATATTTCGGATCCCATCAAAATGTGGGAAATTTTATTGAATTATGTCTTCAACGGTTGGTTGAAATTATTAATCGTTGTCCTAGCTAGAAAATGGGCTGTACTTTTAACAAACTGTAAATGGGCTGTTGTAAATTCCATTAGAATTCAAAAATGGGCCATACATTCTTACAAAACACAAATGGGCTATAAGTTCTCTGGCACACACTTGTGGGCCTACTAAGTGACGCGTCCCCTAAAAACATAAGTTGACGCATATGCAAGGCTTTGTCAACTTATTATAGTCAACACACGGTTCTAGCAGCAGTGGCCGTTGGATGTCAATCCAACGGATGTCGTGCTTCTTCTTCAATCTCGGATATTCTTAGCTTCGGCCGCCCAAAAAATGATTCCTCCCCCTGACATCTGGGGCGCACCGTTTCGGAGGCTGACCTATGGGCCTACTAAGTTGGAGCGTACCAAGGGCTTTGTCGACTTAGTCAATATAAACGATTCTAGCTTCAGTGACCGTACGATGTCCATCCAACGGCCGTAGTGCTCCTTCAACCTCTGGTCTTCTTGGTCCAGCCGCCCAAAGCAGCGCCGGTCGTGCCGCCTGCTCCTGCCTCCCGTGGCCGGCTGTGCTGCCGCGGAGGCCTCACCGCCCCCATACTACTCCCACCGCTGGCCAGGCCATCCCTCCACTCACCCACACCCCCTGTTATTCTGCGGCGACGGCAGCCTCACACCGCAGCCGAACCAGTGAACCCTCGTACTCCTCTCCGCGCGGGCTTCCACTGCTGCGTCTTCCCCGGCTCCGCGTCGTCCCCTTCCTAGGCCTCACCGTCGTCCACCGCCCTGGTGCTCTCGGCGCGGCGTGGTCAACGTGGTCAACGACCGACTTCCATCGGAAGAGTACTGTACGTGGAGAGGCTGACAGCTGGGTCCATGGCGGCCGCAAGGAAGTGCCTCCTTATTACGCGCAAAATAATTATTCCTCCACCTGACAGCGGGGACCCACCGGACGGGCCACCTTATTTCGCGAAAAAACGTTTCCCCCTAACTGCTGGGACCCACCGGACGGGCCACCGTATTTCGCGAAAAAAACGTTCCCCCCGCTGTCAGCTCGGACCCACCGGAAGTGCCTCCTTATTACGCACAAAAAAATGAATACTCCCCTGCTAGCTGGGACCCACCTTGGTGGGAGGATGACTTGTGGGCCTACTAAGTTGACAGGGACGGAGGGCTTTGTCAACTTAGTCAATATGAACGATTCTAGCTCAAGTTACCGTACGATGTCCATCCAACGGCAGTAGTGCTTCTTCAACCTCTGGTCTTCTTGCTCCAGCCGCCCAAAGCAGCGCCGGTCGTGTTGCCTGCTCCTGCCTCCCGTGGCCGGCTGTGCTGCCGCGGACGCCTCACCGCCCCCTACTACTCCCACCGCTGGCCAGGCCCTGCAGCGACAGCAGCCTCACACCGCAGCCGAACGAGTGAACCCTCATACTCCTCTCCGCATGGGCATCCACTGCCGCGTCTTCACCGGCTCCGTGTCGTCCCCTTCCTAGGCCTCGCCGTCGTCCACCGCCCTGGTGCTCTCGGCGCGGCGTGGTCAACGTGGTCAAGGAACGACTTCCATCGGACGTGGACTGTACGTGGAGAGGCTGACAGCTGGGTCCACGGCGGCAGCAAGGAAGTGCCTCCTTATTACGCGGAAAATAATGATTCCTCCACCTGACAGCAGGGACCCATCGGACGGGCCACCGTATTTCACGAAAAAAACATTTCCCCCCTGACTGCTGGGACCCACCAGCTAGACCTTCGCACGCAAGGAAGTGCGTCCGGAAAAAAAAAACGATTCGCCCCCTGACTGCTGGGACCCACCAGCTACATCTTCGCACGCAAGGAAGTGCGTCCGGGCAAAAAAACCAAAACGATTCGCCCCCCTGACTGCTGGGACCCACCAGCTACATCTTCGCAGGCAAGGAAGTGCCCGACAGTCGGGACCCACCTGGTCGAAGCGTACGTAGCGTTGTCATTCTGGTCGCGAACGTGTACGTACATATATATTGGTCGATGTAGAGGCGCGCACGTGTCGTAGTAGAGGCGCGTACGTGTCGTAGTAGAGGCGCGCACGTAGCATGTACACGTACGTACATCGGCCAGGGTGCAAGAAAGAAAATACGGCCACGTACGTACATACGGGCAGGGTCTCGAACGCCTACTCGCGCATACGTACGTCGAGGGCTCGTGTACATGGCTGGGTCGGAACGGAGAAACAGCGTCGTCGTGTTCATGGGGAGGCAACGGAATGCGTCGTGTTCATGGGGAGGCAACGGAATGCGTTGTGTTCATGGGGAGGGGTGTGGCGTACCGCAAAACGGAGGAAATGGACCTCCTACGGCCGAAACGGGGGTCCTGTTGATCGGGAGGAGTATGGCGTACCGCAAAATGGAGGAAACGGACCTCCTACGGTCGAAACGGGGGTCC
>NC_057805.1:305736979-305789787 GCF_018294505.1 Triticum aestivum | reverse complement strand
CAATCGATCGGCTTCAGTTAGCAGCAGTAGCGAAGGAATCGCTCGATCGGGTTCAGTTAACAGCCATCGATCGATCGCTCGGGTTCAGTAACGCGTAGCCTGCAGTGCAATCGCTCGGGTTCAGTTAGAGCCCAACGCCTCGCTCGGGTTCAGTTAGAGCCAATGCCTCGCACACACGCACGTACGTGTACAAGAGAAACGCGCATCGCTCGGCCCCCGACCTCCCACCGTAACCGGGAACTCCCCGAAATTTTCCTCCCCCTCGCTTCTACCACGGTTTTTTTCGTCATGGACGGCCCAAAGAATGTCATGCAGCTGCGTCTCCGGCCCGCCCAGGACGAAAAGCCCATTTTCTGTCATGATTTTTTGTCATAGAAGTAGGAGCCCACCACATCTATGATGATACCGGGTTTTGTCGCAATTATCGTCATAGAAGTGTCATATGTATGACAGAAAAAAATTCCGTTCGGCCCAAAATGTCACGGATGTGTCTTTTTTTGTAGTGACTGTACGTATAACCGTATTTGGTCGCTCGCCGGTCGCACATGACCTCATTTTGCCGAGCGTGTCTGCTAGGAGGGCATATCCCCGACGATTTCTGGGTCGTGTGGGAAGGACCCCCCTATCGCAGTCACTCACTAGGTGACGGTTCTGAACACCGTCGCGGAAAGGGGTTAAAAACCGTTTGTATAGCACCGACGCGTATCATTGGTGCTTGCAGGGTTGATCCTTCCTATCTACGATTCTCTTCATCGATGATGGTTGCTACTCTAGTGCATTGGTCCTATGGGGTCTTAGCACGACAACTTCCTAACTATCTACTAGAACAAGGTCTGCCCGGCTCAGGTAAGGGAAGGGTGATGACGCCGGCGCGTCTTCGGCTCGCTCCAGTGCTTGTAGTCATTTCTAGGTGGTACACAGACCTGGTTGTAAGTTTTGATACCTACGGTGTTCTTTATCCCAAAATTAAAAAAAGAGGCGACAAGACATGCACTTTTCTTAGCTCTACTTGCAACTAGACAATGTTTCACCCCAGAAAATAAGATTAGGAAATCTCCAACGCTAGCCCGCAAACCCCCCACATCAGTCTGGGTCGGCTGGTACAGATGTGTTTTGACATCCAACTCGGTCCCGCATCCATCCGCGGACCGGTCTGGACGTCCATTCAGACCGCTGCCACGCACGTGTTTGACAACCTAGACCCACCGAAAACCCTTTCCCTCACCCGCGCCCTTTCCCTTCCAAAGCGATTGCCCCGTATTCAAGCCGCTCTAAAGTACCACACTGGTACAGCGAGGTGCTATACAAACGGTTTTTAACCCCTTTCCGCGATGGCGTTTTGAACCGTCGCCAAGTGAGTGTGTGCGATGGGGGGTCCTTCCCACACGACCCAGAAACAGTCGGGGATAGGGAGCCTTGATGCATACAGTTGTCCCTATAAAACTGTTTCTGATATCTCGAATATCTCAAACGCTTCATCCTTGCTAATCGTTTGTGCTCGCATTGCCATCGCAGTCCGTATTCTGCAGTACTATGTTTATGATGCGCGGCCCATCACAAACAGTTCACGATTATAGAACATGTATGATAAGTAGACAATCACACACATTCACTTTTCCTGAATCGTATGCAATAACTAATTAAGAATATTAGCTAATCATCGTATGAGTGTCGGATAGGATTACGAAACGTCGGACCATCGTAACATCGTCGTACATGATAACTATTGCACATGCTATTCTATGGTGCAACGTTTATGATGTGTACCATATCAAAAACGGTTCATGGTTGCAAATCGTGTACGATAAGGCAACTATCACAAACGTTTAGTTTGCCCGCACCGTTTGTGATATTGTCTGATATCATACACGGTTTGCAAACGGCAATTGTGTACATGCTCGGACATGTTTCCTCTCTGTGAACCGTGTCGGATTATGGTGTATATCACAAACGTTTGTGTTTTACTGACCGTGTGCGCTGTAACAACCTGCAGAGCGTAATTTCACCGTAATTTAATTGCTGCTATTTCAAATTGTACCGGATTTGAATTTGAAAGTATGCTATAGCTTTATTCATATTCATCAGGTTCAAACAACCAACGCATTATTCGATTTACAGGTACATATGTTCAAGAATTACATAAGCACCAAATAAAGAATGATGAACCATAGTTGTATACTTGTACTATTAAAGACGGTAAAGAAAGAGTCAAAATACATTTTGGTTGCTGAACAAGGTGAAGTGGAATGCCCATATTGTGCCCTCCTCCATGCAGAAGGCACGCACGACTCTAGTCCAACCCCTTGTGATGGCCGACCGCCAATCCATCACTGTCTTCATGAAAACATCTATATAATCGTCGTGTTCTGGTAGAAATACTTTAACCTTTGCATGCCCACCAATCATGTAGTTTGAGAGGTAATCTTGAGTAAACTGCTTTGTAAACCACTGCAAAGCAAAAAGATTCAGACATTGTCATCTAACACAACTCAGGGCAGTAAAAAGAAGGCTGTAGAGTTCTTACTTACCATCCTGTAGTTTGCCATTGTCTTGGATAAAGTGTAAACAAATAGTCTAATTGCCATCTTTTGACCCATTTTACTAACAATCTTTATCAGCTTTCTCACTTGATGCTGGTTCATCAATATCTCATTGCCCCATACGCAGAAAGGTTCGGAGCACGGATCTTTACCAATGACATATGTACCTAAAAGCATCAAGTTAATATTAGAAGCTAAACAGCAATTGCATAATGATGTAGTACAACACTCCCTCCGTCCCATTATATAATATCTTGTAACATACAATATACTCACATATTGGATGAATTAACATCTTATATTATGGGCTGGAGGGAGTTTATCGATATTTTACAAATTATTGGTTGATTAACTACTGTTGTGTCATTATTGTTGTCGCTGCTGCTCTTCTACGTATATCTAGACATCATCAGAACATTAAGGTAACACTCTTCCTTGTTGCTATGTAGCCTAGGATTGCATATTTAGACATTCAGTACAATGCATGTTGCTATGTAGCCTCAGATATATTACATATGTCCCTAGTTAACCTAACGATAAATGGGTTACAAATATATTCAGTTAAAAGTCCGATTCACCGATTAGTCCCTTATCAGCCCCCGGCCTAAATGGTACCAGCTACTTATATCCTGAATAGTGAGTATATATAAGCCATGGGATGAAACTAACCTCGATGGAAAATAGCAGTCGTTCCCAAAATTGTCATGTGTAAGTACACCGAGAGGCATGTTAAGCACAACAGGCTAAACATCAACCAAATATATCCATGGCAAACAAAATAATCTCCAAAAGATTGCTTCAGTGTGCAGGTTTAAGCACACTAGTTAAGCAAAACAAGTGGAGAGGTGTGTTAACTACAACAGGCCTAACATTTAACAACATGCAAACATAGTCATTCAAATTGGTATTGTGCCGGTCTAAGTACACTAGTTATTGTTAAATAAAAATGGAAAGGCGTGTTAACTACAACATGTAGCAACCAAATGTAGTCATTCATAGTGGTATTGTCGAAACTGGTATTGATGAAATTGAACTGCACAGTTCATACTTGCACATATAGAACATCATGTTGTGAATAACTGGACTAAACAAGGCATACTACGAACAACCATAGATAGCATTTGAAACTGGACATATGCAAACTACAAACAACCGAACAACAAAAAAACTTTAAAGAGGCATATGCTAGGTATAACAGGCTTAACAACAAGCAAATATAGGCATTCCTATTGGTATGTTTAAAACTGGTATTGATGAAAATGTACTGCACAGTAAATAGTTGCACATATAGAGCATCACATTATGATCAACTGAAATAAACAAGGCATACTGCAAACAATCAAATATAGCAATTAAAATTGGACATATTCTCACTACACTACAAAAGGGACTCGACAAGACAAATCATGGGTTCCCCCTGTGAAGAGGTACCGCAAAACAAATCATGGGTTTCCTCACTTGTCACAGATGGGATCGTTCCCGTGGGAAGAGGACAGACCCTGGGCGCGCTACATGTTGTCGCAGATGGGCTCCTTCCCCCTGGAAGAGCATGGCTGTAGGGTGCCCTTCCTAACAGACGGGCTCTTTCCCCTTGGAAGAGTGGATGCACTCTTTGCCCTTGGAAGAGCCGGAGAGGGTGCCCTCCTCGTGGTTGCCGTCGATGAGGTCTGACTTGGAAGCTGTGGATCCCAAGCTAGCGTCGTAGAATGTGTCCTTCAAAATGACAAAAGGGGCTCAATGGCAATGTAGGATGGCAAATTCTTGACAGCGAGCTAGAGGAGATCAGCGGCGGGGCCATGGATGAGATCAATGACGGTTGAACCCAAGGGGTTGGGGCTGGGCCACTTAACCTGTGACATAGCCCGCGTCAGGCCGTCGTTGTCGACGAACTCGATGTCGTAGTCGGCGTCCGCGACATACCCGCATACGCTAGCCTGCTGATTGAGTGTCTGCGTCCAGTAATGGTCGTCAGCTTCCTCGGTGGCCACCTCGGCGACGTCGGGCGAAGAGGCCGCGATAAACCTCTTTTGGGCCAGTCGCTCCTCGAGCTCTATGGGAAGCGTAGCCGGGCTTAGGCTGTGACGCTCTGGAGTGGGGGATGGGATGGGGACGGGGATCTGTGGGAAAGGTGGCATTTTGCAGGCGTCATCTAAGAAACTCAGGGTGGCCTGTGTATGTAGATCGGTGGGTAAGCTGCACAGGCAAACCAGCAGATGTTGACAATGGAGGACTGGCGGCGGCGGCGGCTGCGACCTTGCTAGGGTTTCGAGCAAGGGAGGGGTTGTGGTGGGGGGTGCATGCGCGCGCCCGAGGAGGTTTTGGGGTGTGTGGTGAGGGGTGTTTGAGGAAATGACGTGGCTACTGAAATTTTACTACGCGGGAGTAAAATGACGGGGCTATTAAAAATTTGGATGATGGTGCATCACACATGGTCCGGAAATAACAACCGTGTTTTATGAAACAGAAAAACCCCCAAGCCGGGCAGATATTTTCGAGGGATGCAGGCGGGAGCGGGAAAAACAAACATCACACATGGTCGAAACATAATAACTGTGTGTTATCAAACAGAAAAAACATGCAGGCGGGTAGATATTTTTGACATGGGAAACCTCGTGGAGCCCAATGTACTGTGCTGATGTGCGTGACAGGGGAACCGGCGTGGCACATGGTTAGTGTGAGTGAACCGTATCTGTTGCGTCATCCTACTTGTCTAATGTTCATAAATTTGGCGAAAATGACGCGGGAAAGGGTCAGAACACGAACACACTTGCATGTGGACCAAATATATGTATGAAAAGGGTGGTTTGATGTTCAAATACCAAATGCAACTTCGATGTGGCACCTATATCGCAAAGCGCACGGTATTGCTTGCCCCCCCTCGTGTCGGTAGGAGGGAAATCCTAAGCTATGAACACATGCCCGCCCCCACGGAGGTTCACCTAGCAAAGTGCGAAGTAGCAGCCCCCCTCCCCATTGCACACACACACATACACACACGCATGCACACAAACACACACTTTCAGTCGGCTGGAGAGGGCATCTCACCAAGATGTATCATAAAACGGACCAAGAATAATCCACCTTGGTCGTACAACGTCTCTCTTGTTGTTGGTCAAAGTGATGGCCGTCCATGCGACCCCAAAGATGGGCTAGCTCACCAATAATCACACAAGTAGCTAGTCCCCGAAGACAACCACTGGCTGTGTGTGGCCCAAACATATGTATGGAGGTGTTGATGTTTGTATACACAATGGAACAACTTTTATGTGGCATAGTGCTTTGCAACCAGAAATCCCCACATGGAGCGAGGGTTAGTTGACGATGCATATGTATGTCACACCACACTTCGAGCCGATGACGGGGATTCATGCATGCATGCATAGTATGCGCTCAAACTTAATTAGGTCTGAATCTCACCATGACCTACTACGATAACACAAACCAAAGGAAGAACCTGCCATGGTAACCTATCTTGTTGTCGGTCAAAGTGATCATGGATGTCCATGCGGGCCCATGAATATATAGGCTTGTCGCCGGTAACCACGCGAGGGAGTGTACCATTCGAAGACAACCACTACATGCATATGTATGTATGGAGGTGATGCGTGCATGCATGTTTGAATACCATTCACAACATTGATGTGGCGCGTGCGCCGAAAATCGTACAGTCCCCACAGAGCGAGATCGGTTCATGACGTGTCGTGGTACTGGCCACTTGGACTCGATGGGAGGGATTCATGCGTAGACATGCATGTGTGCTAAAACTATATCATGTCATCCCAGAGCATGACCTATATACCGTAATACAAACAAAATAATAATCCCCTCCTAAGTCAAATTAACCTCTCTCGTTGTCAGGCAAAGTAGTGATGGACCAACCGGGCCCATAGATGGAAAGCATCGATATCGCTGATAACCGCGTGAGTGGGTGCGAGAGGACAACCACCATCGCTTTGCATGTGGGCCAAACATATGTTGAATACCCAAAATGCAGTGGCACATGCCTCGTAAACTGTAAAGTCCCCACACAGAGCGAGGTTCATGAAACGTACTACATATGTTGGTCCCCTTCCCCCTCTTCAACGCATACTATATGCTCCTACCGTAATACAACCAAATAAGAATCCTCCTTGATGGTGAAATTAATTAACCTCTCCCGATGTAGGTCAAAGTGATGCATGCATCAACGATGACCTCACGGGCCCATAGATGGAAGCGTCACGTGTGAGTGTCCTAGGGTAACCACCGCCTGCATGAATGTGGCCCAAAGAGGTGTTTTGTGTGATGTTTGAATAGCCAATGCACAACTTTGATGTGGCACGTGCCTCGGAAACCGAAAAGTCCCGACACTGAGTGAGGTGTACATGTTCACGGACGCGTACGTACTATATATGCTAGTCCCCTCCCACCACTTTGACGCATACTATATACTCTGATGACCCACAAGTATAGGGGATCAATTGTAGCTCTTTTCGATAAGTAAGAGTGTCGAACCCAACGAGGAGCAAAAGGAAATGACAAGTGGTTTTCAGCAAGATAATGTCTACAAGTGCTGAAATTGTAAGTAACAGAGTAGTTTGATAGCCAGATAATTTGTAACAAGCAACTAATGATAGTAGTAACAAAAGTGCAGCAAGGTAGCCCAATCCCTTTGAGGCAAAGGACAGGCCAAAACAGTCTCTTATAGTAACCAAAACGTTCTTGAGGGTACACGGGAATTTTGTCTAGTCACTTTCATCATGTTGGTTCGATTTGTGTTCGCTACTTTGATAATTTGATATGTGGGTGGACCGATGCTTAGGTGTTGTACTTACTTGAACAAACCTCCTACTTATGATTAACCCCCTCGCAAGCATCCTCAACTACGAGAAAAGTATTAAGAAAAAATTCTAACCATAGCATTAAACCTTTGGATCCAATCGGCCCCTTACGGAATAGCGCATAAACTAGGGCTTAAGCATCTGTCACTCTCGCAACCCATCTTCTAATAACTACTCCACAATGTATTCCCTTAGGCCCAAATATGGTGAAGTGTCATGTAGTCGACGTTCACATGACACCACTAAGGGAATCACAACATACATACTATCAAAATATCGAACACATATCAAGTTCACATGATTACTTGCAACATGATTTCTCCCGTGACCTCAAGAACAAAAGTAACTACTCACAAATGATAATCATGCTCAAGATCAAAGGGGTATTAAATAGCATATTGGATCTAAACATATAATATTCCACCAAATAAACCATATAGTAATCAACTACAAGATGTAATCAACACTACTAGTCACCCACAAGCACCAATCTATAGTTCCGGTACAAAGATTGATGGGGATTGCCCTCCTCAAGATGGGAGAGTTGTTGGTGATGATGATGACGATGATTTCCCCCTCCGGGAGGGAAGTTACCCAGCGGAATCGCTCCGCCGGAGGGCAAAAGTGCTCCTGCCCAAGTTCCGCCTCGAGACAGTGGCGCTCCATCCCGAAAGTCCTCTCCTTATTTTTTTTCTAGGTCAAAATGACTTAGATACCAGAAGATGGGCACCGGAGGTGGGCCTGGGTTAGCACAACCCACCAGGGCGCGCCTGGGCTCCCTGGCGTGCCCAGGTGGGTTGTGCCCACCTGGTGGGCCCCCTATGGTACTTATTGGCTCCAATATTCCTCAAATATTCCATAAACAATCTCCGTGAAGTTTCAGCTTGTTTGGAGTTGTGCAGAATATGTGGCTTGACGTAGCTTTTCCAGGTCCAGATTTCCAGCCGCCGGAATTCTCCCTCTTTGTGTGTACCTTGCATATTATGAGAGAAAAGGCATTAGAATTACTCCAAAAAGCATTGTTATGCATAAAAACATCATAACTAATAGTAGGAAAACATGATGCCAAATGGACGTATCAACTCCCCCAAGCTTAGACCTCGCTTGTCCTCAAGCGAAAACCAAAATCGAAAAACATTTCCACATGCTTAGAGATAGAGGTGTCGATAAAAACAAAATACGAACATAGAAGCATCATGTAGATTATTATAACAGCAACAAATTTAAACATAAGACTTTTATCATAGAACTTTTGTCATAGACTTCCCATGAATAAGTGACAATTCATCACACAATTGAAGTATAAAGCATAAACTCTATTAGAAACAAACAAACTATGTTCTCAGTCAACTTTGCAACTACAATTCATCATCTTTTCAGGAAGGGTAACATATCGAAGCCTTTAGGCAAGTCCACATACTCAACCATCATATAGTCTTCTATGATTGCTAACACTCATCGCATACACATGGGCAAAACGTTTCAACCGGACACATAGAAATATAGGGGCTTATAGTTTCGCCTCCCAACGTACTCACGTCAAGGGTGATGTCAACAATAATAACTCATGCCGCCCATATTCAACTGGACATATGTGCCTAGATCTTTCCTCACCACATGATGCTTGCCAAAGAAGAAAAATAAAAAGGAATAGAGAGAAAAACTTTGACTCTTGCATAAAAGTAAAAGATACGCCCTTCGCAGAGGGAAGTAGAGGTTGACATGTGCTTATTTGTTTGTATGCTCAACCCCTTAGTGCAAAATAAAGTCACGTTGTATTGCCCCTTGTGATGGCAAACTTTATTATGCAGTCTGTCGCTTTTATTCTTCACCATCACAAGTTCGTAAAACGCTCAATTTTCTCTTACACTAAACGATCTCACACTTTTAGAAGCAATTTTTATTGCCTGATTGCACCGATGACAACTTACTTGAGGGATCTTGCTCAATCCCTAGGTAGGTATGGTTGTCGGTGTCAAAACCGGCGGATCTCGGGTAGGGGGTCCCGAACTGTGCGTCTAAGGTGATGGTAACAGGAGACAGGGGACACAATGTTTACCCAGGTTCGGGCCCTCTCTATGGAGGTAATACCCTACTTCCTGCTTGATTGATCTTGATGAATATGAGTATTACAAGAGTTGATCTACCATGAGATCGTAATGGCTAAAACCCTAGAAGCCTAGCCTGTATGACTATGATTATATATGCTCTACGGACTAAGCCCTCCAGTTTATATAGACACCGGAGGGATCTAGGGTTACATAAGGTCGGTTACAGAGAAAGTAATATTCATATTTGGACGCCTAGCTTGCCTTCCATGCCAAGGAGAGTCCCATCCGGACACGGGAGAAAGTCTTCGGTCTCCGTATCTTCACGGCCCATCAGTCCGGCCCATATCTAACAGGTCGGACGCCCGAGGACTCCCTCAGTACCCCCCGAACCAGGCTTTCAATGACTTCAAAGAGCTGTATTGCAAGGCGGGTTCCTCCTCCGATGACTTCAAAAAGTTGTATTCGGCCTTTCATTTAATGTCATACCCCTCGGCTTCTGTGCATCCATTGCTTTAGCTCCCACGTGTCGAGTGAATGCGAGAGGTCAGGGTACATTTTGCATATAACACCCCTGCCATGTCAGGAAAACGTCTATTTAAAGGGATTGGGTCTCATATCCGCTTCACACGACGCGGAAAATTCTCCGAGTTTGCCAGGAGAGACCATTCCAACATGGCTAGCGCTCCCAGTTCTTCCTCCCGTCCCCACGGTCCTGAAAAAGGCGATTGGGAGAGATGTTCCATATCCCACGGTCAGCTAGTGAAGCTGCAAACACAGGGATTTCTTCCCCCCTTGGATCTAGTCCCCGTTCGAGCAGGATTGACTTCCTTCAACGGCGGGGCTCAGGCTGAGAATTTCCCCAATCCATCTAGGAGGGAATGAGTGTGCTTCGTTCCCTACCTGCTAAGAGGTGTCGGTTTCCCAATTCATCCGTTCCTTCGAGGTCTTCTGGAGTATTATGGTATTCAACTTCACAATTTCACTCATGCCTCCATTCTGCACATCGCGGGTTATGTCGCTTTTTGTGAGCTATTCCTGGGTTGTGAGGCCCATTTTGAATTGTGGAGGAGGCTATTCTGCCTCGTCCCTCGTAACCAAGAGGGATCAATATTTGAAGTGGGCGGAGCCGAGGTATGGCGCATCGCCGGGACCGGATACCTGTCCGGCACACCAAAGAAGGCATCCGAAGAGTGGCCTTCCAAATGGTTCTATATTGAGGACGTCGACCTTCCTGACCCAGTCCGAATGGGTCTTCCCGAGTTCGCAAGTGTCTCGTTGAAGAAACGCCATAGCTGGCGCCCTCAGAGCCTCGAGGAGGAAGATAGTGCGGAAGTCCGTCAACTGATGAGAAAGATAAGGACGCTTGCCCAGTCCGGATAATCAATAGTCGAGGAAATGGTGACTTCCATAGTGCGAGAGGTCCAGCCGCTCCAGTACAGAGTGCTTCCTATGTGGCACTATAATGGGGAAGACGACGCCTCCCGCTGCTTTGGCAAAAATATTGGCCGAGCTGTTCAAAGGGGAGGAAGAGGAATTTATTCGTATCAAGTGCAGAGATGGATTCTCCATGTACAATCCTCCTAGCTGGGTGAGTTCCAACCCTGCTGCTCCACTCATTCTACTCCCTGGGTCAATTTTAATGAACATTAATCCGTCCATTTGTAACAGGAATGGCGAAAGATCGCCAAGGGGCTATATTGCCCCACCCCACAGCCAGAGGACCACAACCGGGACCTTGACCCCGGATTCGAAGAGGATCCGGACATATTCGTGGTGCTCGAGGATGGGGTGTTCTACCAGGCGAGCTATGACGGCACGGAAGTGGCCATCACCGCCGACTACCCCGGTCTTCTCCCTGCCTCCCACGTAAGTAACAAGGAGACATCCCCGAAAGAGCTTCCTTGTTCTGCCTCACCCACCGCACTGTCTCGTGCTCTAAAGGGGAGGCGCTCGGTGCGTTATGCTGCCAGAGGCAACTTCAAAGAGGATGACGCCCAGATCGGGCAAGCCTTCGAAGAGGATAGCAAACGAAGATATGACCGAACTCTCACCGAAGAGGTATGGTTTCGTAGATATGCCCCTTGGCAGTCACATCCAACTATGACATTCTCCGCTTGTGCCTTAGTAGGAAAAGCGTTGGCCGGTCATACTCCCAACAGCCAGGTTCCAGACCCTGCTGTAAAGACAGGGGCTGATGTGGGAGCGACACCGGATTGTCCTTTGGCCGAGGATTCGGACGATGCATCCGTTACCAACTCGGAAGTGGAGAGCGCCATGGGTCATCGGTGCCGGAGGGCCGTTCTTCGTGACTCGACGGATGCATACATCCGAGCTGCTCGAGACGGGCTTAACAGAGCCACAGACCAGCATTTGAAATATATGCGGGTAAGTTTATTGTACAAAACTGATAATTATATACCAGTAGCCCCTAAGACTTGAAGCAGTTGATACAACTGATTTAAGGATAATTGTATAACCAGGTGCTGACGGAGAAGAACAACATGTTGTCTCAGGAACTAGAAAAGTGTCGGACCCAGCTAACTGTTGCTACCGCCGAACTGGAGAAATCCAAGAAGGCATCACCTGGTAAAGTTCCCCTCCATCGAGAAAACATGATTATATACCGACAATGCTAACACTGTTGCTCATCTTATGACAGGATCGTCAGATCAACTGAAGAAGCAACTGAAAGCCGCCCAAGCGGAAGAACAAGAAGCCAAAAGACTGCTGGCCACGGGCGAACGTGTGCTGACACGAGTCAGGGGTGAGAAAAACAAGCCGCAGGATGCCCACACCCAGCTGAGCGAAGAACTGAAAGATGTACGGGCCCAGCTGGCTGATTCCGTGAAGGAAAATAAGAGGCTGCACGGCGGCATATTTGGTATGTGGTCACACTTACCTCCATGTAGTTCGGAGATGAAAGGGACTGACAGGATTATGTCTGTAGGTATGTTGACCGGCCGTCCTGAAGAGGAGATGTCCGGAATCTTAGGCGATCTGCTACAAGAGCTATCGCAAATGCACGAGCAAGCTCGGCAGGCGATGCGAAGTGTTGCTAAGGCTTTATGGCCATCCGCCTCCCCTCCAGGAAGGATGGAGGAGCTTATAGAGCTATTCAAGGGAGCGCGGTGGCGCTTCCAATTATGGAAGATATCGGCCTGCCGAGAAGGTGCACGAGAAGCCTGGGCCATGGTGAAAACACGATATACCAAGCTCGATCCAAATCATATGGCCCGGGTAGGACCTCTAGGGTCAGATGGGAAAGAAATTCCCATGAATTTGGTATATAACCAAGTGAAAGTAGCCGCCAGATATTCCCAACAGGATTTTAAGTTAGACAGCCTGTTAGACGGTATAGAGGAGGAAATTTATGAGTCCAAGTGACTATGTACTTTCCTTGACATATTTGTCCCTAGCCGGATTGTAAAATGATTGTCATGGCAGACCTTTTCGCTTCGACCTCTAGACCCGAAGGTGCAGAGTGTTTTCGAATACTTGAGCGGCAAAATAGACCGGGGTATGCGTGGAAACCAGGCGTAGGGGTCATAGTTGCTTGAACAGACAAGTTGTATCCGGCTAGCTATGTTATATTACATTGTGATTATAAGAAACATCTTCCAGAGAGAATAGTTCCGTTAAGGGTTCCTTTCCCTGGGTGTACATGCGTTAATGTGCATGTCCGAACTGTTATTGGAAAAATCGCAGTATATTCAACATCTGGGGGTTCATATTTTAACGAATGTAAAAACATCTTTAGTTCGCCGACCGAATATTCCCTTAAGAATGCTAGCTTTCGGCTTCACCCAGTCTGAGGTACACATCCAGATGACCCGGCAGTAACAATCGCAGAGGTGCTCCCTTTATGCCCTAGCCGAACTAACGGGAACGTACGACATAAGCACAGGAGCCAGGCAACCCAGCTTGGCCAAAACTTAAGTCATATCGATGCATATAATGGCGAAGAAAAGGTACATATGGAGAAAACACGCATATGTGATGAGCTTGATGCTCTAAAAATAACAATTATAAGCTTCTGTCAAAGAAGCCCCCAGGTATAATTGACGTACATATTTGAGGATGTGTATGTCACAGGTTCACGGTTTAGCCGCACGAAAAGCTTTAAGGCTAAAAAAGGAAAAAGGAAAAAGAGAGGAAAAAGTAATGGGAAAAATAGGGAGAAGGAGACGAACAAAGAGTTCGGCACTAGGGATAGAATCTTTGGAGTCTGGCCGCGTTCCAGGGGTTCGGCTCTAGGCGATTGTCGAACGCATCACGCAGGCAGTACGCTCCTCCGGTGAGAACTTCATCAATGATGATGGGACCCTCCCACTTGGGATTGAGTTTGTCCTTTTTCTTCTCCGGCAAGCATAGAACAAGTTCGCCAACATTATAAGTCTTGGCCAGCACTTCTCTGCTATGATATCTGCGAGCCTGCTGTTGATAAAATGCGGAACGGGCTTTTGCAACATCAAGCTCCTCCTCCAGGGCATCTAAGCTGTCCTGCCGATCAATCTCGGCCTCTCTCTCTTCGTACATGCGCACTCAAGGTGAGTCATGAATAATGTCGCAGGGTAATACAGCCTCTGCGCCGTACACCATGAAGAAAGGTGTATATCCGGTAGTGCGATTGGGCGTGGTCCGCAGCCCCCAGAGTACGGAGTCGAGCTCCTCAACCCAGTGCTTGTCTGATTCCTTCAAAGACCGCACTAGTCTAGGCTTGATGCCGCTCATAATAAGACCATTGGCTCATTCGACTTGACCGTTTGTTTGCGGGTGATAGACGGAGGCATAATCGAGCTTAATGCCCAGATGACGCACCAGTTTTTCACCTCATCGGCTGTGAAATTGGAGCCGTTATCGGTGATGATGCTGTGTGGGACGCCATAACGGTGTACAACACTGGATATATGTCTATCACTAGTCCGGCTTCGGACGTTTTAACTGGTTTGGCCTCTATCCACTTAGTGAATTTATCCACCATGACCAGCAGGTATTTTTTCTTATGGCTTCCTCCTTTAAGGGGTCCAACCATATCAAGCCCCCAGACCGCAAGAGGCCAAGTGATGGGGATTGTTTGTAGAGCGGTGGGTGGCATATGGCTCTGGTTGGCGAAAAGCTAGCATCCGACGCAACGTTGGACCAGGACCTGTGCGTCTGCTCGGGCCGTCGGCCAATGGCAACCTGTACGGAAGGCCTTGCTTACTAGGGCCCGAGCCGCAGCATGGTGACCATCGAGACCGGCATGAATTTCAGCCAAGAGCTGCCGCCCCTCTTCCTCGGAGATACATCTTTGGAGTACTCCGGTAGCGCTTTTCTTGTAGAGTTCTCCATCATGAACCTTGTAGGATTTCGAGCGCCGGACAATGCGGTGAGCCTCATTCTGATCCTCAGGGAGTTCTCGCCTATTAAGGTAGGCCAAGAAGGGTTCGGTCCATGGGGCAATGACTGCCATTATGAGATGGGCCGACGGTGTTATTTCGATGGCTGAGCCCTCGATGATATCGGTGTGTTCGGCGTCTGAGGTTATAGTCGGGTCCGGACTGTTGTTGCCGCTCTCCCCTTGCCACACCACGGATGGCTTAAAAGGCCTTTGCAGAAAGATGTTAGGTGGGACAGGGCCGCGCTTAGCACTGATGCAAGCAAGGACGTCCGCCCCTTGATTACTTTCTCGAGCCACATGATGAAACTCGAGCCCCCCGAAACGAGCCGAGATTTTAAGAACGGCATTGCGGTAAGCCGCCATTTTTGTATCTTTGGCATCGAAATCTCCATTTATTTGAGATATTGCGAGGTTTGAGTCCCCGCGCACTTCCAGACGTTTTATGCCCATGGAGACAGCCATTCAAAGCCCATGCAACAAGGCCTCATATTCGGCTGCATTGTTAGAGTCTGTGTATAATATTTGTAGTACGTACTGAACTACGTCTCCAGTGGGGGACGTTAAGACAATGCCCGCCCTAACCCCGCCAACATTTTGGAACCATCAAAGTACATAACCCAGTTGGAATATGTGTCGTACTCTTTAGGGAGTTTGGCCTCTGTCCTTTCGGCGATGAAGTCAGATAGTACTTGGGATTTAATGGCGCGGCGTGGTTTGTATGTTATGTCGAATAGAAGGAGCTCAATGGCCCACTTAGCAATCCGGCCCGTGGCATCGCGATTGTTTATTATGTCGTTGAGTGGTACCTCGGAAGCCACCGTAATCGAGCACTCTTGAAAGTAGTGTCGCAGCTTTCGGGATGCCATGAAGACCGTGTATGCTATCTTTTGGTAATGAGGGTATCAAGATTTGCATGGTGTGAGGACAGTCGATATGTAGTATACCGGTTTCTGGAGCGGTAATTTGTGTCCGTCCTGCTCTCGCTCAATGACGAGCATGGCGCTCACCACCTGGTGTGTTGCCGATATGTATAATAACATGGGTTCACCGACGTTTGGCACGGCCAGGATTGGGTTGCTTGCTAAAAGGGCCCTTATTTCCTCCAGTCCAGCCGTTGCCGCATCCCTCCACTCGAAGTGGTCGGTGCGTCGGAGAAGGCGATAGAGTGGCAATGCTTTTTCTCCCAATCTGGAGATAAAGCGGCTTACAGCTGCCACGCATCCCGCAAGTTTTTGGACATGTTTAAGGTCTATTGGCATAGCCAATTGTGACAAAGCTCGGATTTTGGCTGGATTTGCCTCAATTCCTCCATTGGAAATGATGAAGCCTAGCAGTTTTCCGGCGGGGACACCGAAAACACACTTTTCCGGATTGAGCTTGATGTCATACGTACAGTTTTCCGGCGGGGACACCGAAAACACACTTTTCCGGATTGAGCTTGATGTCATATGTACGGAGGTGGTCGAATGTGAGACGCAGATCGTCTATCAATGACTCGACGTGCCTGGTTTTAATGACGACATCATCCACGTATGCTTCAACTGTCTTGCCGATCTGTTTCTCCAGGCATGTTTGAATCATGCTTTGGTAGGTGGTGCCAGCGTTTTTGAACCCGAAAGGCATAGTGTAGAAGCAGAAAGGCACATATGGGGTAATGAATGCCGTTGCGGCTTGATCGGACTCCTTCATCTTGATTTGATGGTATCCGGAGTATGCGTTGAGGAAGCACAGTGAGTCGTGTCCAGCGGTTGCATCAATAATCTGATCAATGCGAGGGAGGCGAAAGGGATCCTTAGGGCAGGCCTTGTTGAGGTCTTTGAAATCGACGCACAGGCGCCAGGATTTATCCTTCTTTGGTACCATCACCAGGTTTGCTAGCCAGTCCGGGTGTTTTATTTCTCTGATGAATCCGGCCTCCAGCAACTTGGCTAGCTCCTCTCCCATGGCTTGTCGTTTAGGTTCGGAAAAACGCCGCAGTGTTTGCTTGACCGGTTATATCCCTTTAATATATTGAGGCTGTGTTTGGCCAACCTGCGTGGGATTCCTGGCATATCAGAAGGGTTCTAGGCGAATATGTCCCAGTTCTCACGCAGGGATTCTCGCAGCGCGGCATCGACCGTCGGGTCGAGTTGTGCCCCAATGGATGTTGTCTTCTTGGGGTCGGTCGGGTGGACTTGAAATTTGACTATTTCATCTGCCGGTTTAAAGGAGGTGGATTTGGGTCGTTTGTCCAAGATTACGTCATCCTTATCCACTATAGAGCGCAGCACGGTTAGCTCTTCTGCCGCGAGTATTTCAGATAATGCCTCGAGGGCCAAGGATGCAATTTTATTTTTGGCGCGGAGTGCTATGTCCGGATCACTGGCAAGAGTGATTATACCATTGGGCTCGGGCATCTTGAGCTTCATGTACCCGTAGTGAGGTATAGCTTGGAAGCGTGTGAATGCATCCCGCCCCAATAAGGCATGATATCCACTGTTGAAAGGGGCCACTCGGAAGGTTATTTCTTCGGACCGATAATTCTGCGGCGTGCCGAATACCACATCGAGTGTGATTTTTCCGGCGCATCGTGCCTCCCGACTGGGAATAATTCCTCGGAAGGTCGTGCCACTTTGCTCGATGCGGCTCCTGTCTATTTCCATTTTGTTAAGCATGTCCTTGTCGATGAGGTTTAATCTGCTGCCGCCGTCCATGAGCACTCTGGTGAGCCGAAATCCATCCACAATTGGATTGGGGACCAAGGCGGCTGGTGCCCGGACTTTCCTGAATTTTGGTTCGTCACCTGCATTGAAAGTTATGGACGTGTCATTCCAGGGGTTTATTGCTGCGACTTGGCAGATTTCGGCAAGGTCGCGGAGTGCCCTTTTGCGCTGATTTTTTGAAGCAAAGGTTTCGAAGACCGTCAATGCTCTGAGGTCATCATCCTCTGGGGGGGGGGTGTTGTTCTGGGGTATTTTTGGTGAGGAGATCCTCGCCGCTCTTGGCCACTTGCCGGAGTATCCAACATGCTCTAAGGCTGTGAGTTGGTATGGTGTCCGGTGTTGCATGTATTTTGCATGGCCTGTCGAGCCATCCCTCCAGAACGGTTCTGCGCCTCGTGATGTGCTTAGATTTCTTTACTATTGGATCTGGTGCACCGCGAGGGTGCACCCTTTTTGTCCGGACGAAGGGTTGAGTGGAGACCGGTGGGTCCCAGAGAGCTGCCTGAGTTTTCCAGGCGCTTTCCATTGCGCAGTACTTCTGTATGATGGTTGCCAAGTCAGCGAAGTGTAATACGCGACGGCGATTGATGGCGTTGAGGAGTCCTTCGTCCATGCAATTATTGCGGAATGTGGAGATCGCGTCTTCGTCGCGGCAATCTTTAATCTTGTCTTTGCCAAGGAGGAATCTGGCCCAAAAGTGATGGACTGTTTCCTGAGACTGCTGCCATATATTCGTGAGATCGCGTCTATCTGGGTAGGTGGGTCGCTTTAAATCCGAATCCTGACCCAATTTGGAATCCTGAGTTCGAAGAACTTCCAAACTTAATAGCTCGGGCTCCGGGATATTAACTGGTTTTTCAGGCCCGTCGTCCGATTCTAGGTTCGGAGGGCGGGCTATGTCTTTCCGGAGGTAGGTGTCCGGCTCCTCGAGCTCGGAGATCTGAACACAGTTCGTCCTCAGTATAGAGGAGGAGTTGTCGTCTTGCTCCTCAACTACCGCTATCTGGTGGGTGATCGGCGGAGTTTTAATTTCTCTCTGGTCGGGTTTAAGCCCAATCCGATCGTAGTATGTAGCGACCCCTAGGGCGGCGATGCGATCTAGGAGTTCGTTTAAAGACGATAACTCCGTCGGAACCATCCGTTTGGAGTGTTCGGAGTCAACACGGAGGCGATTTTCGATGACTCGAGAGGTCATCGTCGGCTTAACGGTCGAACGGGCGGTCATGATGAAGCCGCCCAGCCGGAGGGTTTGGCCTGGGGCCAGGGCTCCTCCAGAGGTGATATTTTCCTTGACGACAAGGCGAGCCATCGACCCTTTTTTTGACGTCACATCGGAACTCTCAATGAAAGCACCAACGTCGGTGTCAAAACCGGCGGATCTCTGGTAGGGGGTCCCGAACTGTGCGTCTAAGGTGATGGTAACAGGAGACAGGGGACACAATATTTACCCAGGTTTGGGCCCTCTCTACGGAGGTAATACCCTACTTCCTGCTTGATTGATCTTGATGAATATGAGTATTACAAGAGTTGATCTACCACGAGATCGTAATGGCTAAAACCCTAGAAGTCTAGCCTGTATGACTATGATTATATATGCTCTACGGATTAAGCCCTCCGGTTTATATAGACACCGGAGGGATCTAGGGTTACATAAGGTCGGTTACAAAGAAAGGAATCTTCATATTTGGACGCCTAGCTTGCTTTCCACGCCAAGGAGAGTCCCATCCGGACACGGGAGAAAGTATTCGGTCTTCGTATCTTCACGGCCCATCAGTCCGGCCCATGTCTAATAGGTCGGACGCCTGAGGAGCCCTTAGTCCAGGACTCCCTCAATGGTGGACTCTTGAAAATAAGATTTGGGTTTAAGGGTTTTTGGATGCACAAGTAGTATCTCTACTTAGTGCGGAATTTTTGGCTAGCAAAGATAGGGGCAAGCACCACATGTTGAAGGATCTATGACAATATAACTTCTATGTGAATATGAACAAACATAAATCATTAAGTTGTCTTCCTTGTCCAACGTCAACAATTTTGGCATATAATATTTTGATGGGGGCTCACAATCACAAAAGATTTCTAGGATAGTATATTTATATGTGAATCTTCTCTTCCCTTATTAATTCTTTCATCAGTTGCATCATTGACCAATGCTATCACTGGTACGCATCGGAGCTATACAAACAATTTTTAACCCCTTTCCGCGACGGCATTTGGGACCGTCGCCAAGTGAGTGTGTGCGATAGGGTGTCCTTCCCACATGACCCAGAAACCGTTGGGGATATGGAGCAGTGATCCAGAGGTCTTCCAAAATGTAATCGTGTGCGATGCAGCACACACTAAATTCTTTCGCACGTGTGGTATCGGTGATTAAGCGTTTCTAATGACGCAGTGAAACCATATGGTCTGTCGTAATGAACCGTTTGGGAAACAGTGTGTAAGGCACACGGGCCAACATATGAACTGTGTGCGATCTGTGCCCCATCGCACACGAGTTTTCTGCGTAACCCGCCTGCCATGCTAGACTCCATCACACACATTTGCCAACAATTACCGTCTGCGATAATGTTCTATCACAAATGGTTCAGGAGTCCCTTCGCCCACATACAAGTTCTGCAGACCGTTTGTGATTTGTTGGGTATCACCGACGGTTGCCGCAAGAGTGACATGTGCTTTTCGTTTGGGATCCCACACGTTTCCTAAAAAAATTACGATTGGGATTGTATTTTGCATTGGGAACGGTTTACTCCCAGTTCTCGTGTGCGATAACGCGATATCACAAATGGTTCCAGAGACCCTACGCACACATAGTAGCGCTGCAAATCGTTTGCGATCTGCTGTGTATCACCGACGGTTCCGCTATGATTGACGTATGCTTTCCGATGTGGATCGCACACACTCATTTAGTTGAACCGTGTGCGGAGCAATTGCCAGGTTAAAACAAAAATATCCCATCTTGAATCGGCACGCAAAAAGCAAATTCGCCACAATATTCAATTTAGCAAATAGTGTCCACAGGAAGAACATTCATCAGATTTCGCAACGATTGCAATTGAACATATGGTAGCTAAATTTCAATGATTTGTCCACACATACGTGCACTACATAATTAATCATAGTGTACAAAATACGAAGACCTTATCAGATGGAAAACAATGGATCCATGCGTTATATGTTTAGCGGCTAACTCTTACTCAATGTTTCAGGAGAACACATGATGAAATCTTCATTATCACCAGTGGGATTGATGTAGTGATCCAGGAAGAAGTCGCTGATAAATCTCCGAACACCCAGCAATTCACCAGCCGGGAGCGATTCAGGGGTCCTCGGTTTTAAGATGAGCTGCAGTATTTTTAAGATCAGAATGTGCCATATGAGTGGAGTAGAAGATATTAATTAAGATAGACTTACTGGTACTAATTCACGAGGATCGTCACAACTATCAGCAGATTTGCAGATGGAGATCATGTGTCTGCAAACATAGTATCCACAAAGGTTGGTCCCTGCTTCTTGCTGAGGACACTGAAATTTTTTGTACAAAATTAGTCATGTATTTGTCCTGTTAGGAACAACCTAACCGGTGTTAGATGTATTATTTTTTCTTTGGACAAAATAGAAAGAGGTTTATTTAGAAGCTTGAACATTTGACTAGCGTAAGGAAAGGTATTTGCAGACAGTTGGATAAATTTTCCGAAAATAACAGATTTCGGTGTGTTACCGGAGAAACAATCTCGTGCTGCTGAGGTAGTTCCCTCTTGAACAGGTTCCCTGGTTTAGTTTTCTACAATGCGAGCACACTGCAAATGATGATGAATTTTAACAACATCAATTATTGAACTAGTTATGAATGCAAATTAATTTCAACATCATAGAATTTCTGAACATGCATCAGATCCTGAGCGTTTGTTGACTCTCTGAGAGAATGGATGTAGTAAACCGTGTTCTTGTTTGGAACAATGAATACCAATATCCAGTGATTGCTACATATTAAGAAAGCCATGAACTTACGAATTATGTCGAAATCTGAAAGACAATAAGTGTACGCGTGGTTGTTTACTTGACTTACCGTTCATGATATGGCCAGAGAAATGGTTCTGCATGGCACGTGTTTTTGAGGAGATGGACGACAGTGTTAACAGCCCAGTCCCGTAGGTCCTTAGCATGTATTGTTGTGCCATTTGCTACTTTAGGATCTATGAAATATACACCCTCCCATTTTCTTCTCTGCGCATTCAATCCCCTGAGAGGAATAAAATGCAGTTACCTCTTTATCATTTACAGCCTTGTATGGAGAAGTTGATCAGAGTTTGTTAAGTACTTACAAAATCAGGCATCTAACAAGAGTGGCATCGAGCACGTTGAAGTTGAAGAAGAGATGTAAGTCCTCGAAACTCACATTGATGGAACCAGCATCGTGTCAGAAATGATCTCTATTGTAGTGGACTAGCAAAGCATGATGATCTGCTGACATTTGATCCATGCAATATTCATGTAACTCGCGGCAACTGGAGCTGCACTCATCAAAGTATTCGCCAACAAGAAATGGCTGGCCATGGACGTAATTGCGTGCTTCAAGTACGTCTGCTTTACTTTTAGCAAGCAACAAACGTACTTCTTCATCATCCATGGCGTCAGAAATCATATTACTCCCTGATTCGAACTAGTTGCTGTTAATTTGGTTATGGGCGATGAGTGCTTTAAGTAAGAGGAAATTGTTCTCTTTCCTCTTCACTCTCCCACTGCGCTTCCTCGTGGTCGTGGGTGTAGCCTTTCTGGCCACTTCCTTCTTGGTACTTGAGGCATTTCTGGCAGAACATCTGGTTGCCTGCAAGGTAGACTGCCGACCAGACGGTGAAGCTTGGACGGACTGCTTAGCAGACGGTTTATCTATGCCGGACCACTCAGCTGGCGGTGCTGCTGTGACGGACAGCTGGGCTGTAGGAGCAGAGGCATCGGACTATTGACCATGCGTTGAAGCTATGTCAGGTTTCTGCGCAGGTGGTGCCAACTTGTCGGTGCGCTGAGGAGGTCGTGCCAACGCGTTGGTTTGCTGAGCAGGAAGTGCTGACGCATTGGTATGCTGATCACGCGTCTACGGACCGACGGACTGATAAGCAGTCGGTTCTGGACCTACAGACTGCTTAGCAGGCGGTTCTGAAGCATCAGACTGCTTAGCACTCTGTTCCACCAGGTTGGTCTGCTGAGCATGTGCTGCAGCTGGGTCTCCCCCCGCCGCTTCAGCGGTCGGCATCTGAACCGGTGGTGCATCTTCAGTAGTTGTAGGCCTTGCCACTGGCTGCTTTGGGGCGGAGGATGACATGGCCTATACGCCACAAAGTCGGGCCGGCTGATCACAGGTGGATGCATCAGCCGGGGAGAGCTGTTGTGGCAAGGAGAGCATCACCGGTTGAGGGGCGATAGTGGTTGCTCTTGGCGGGGATTCAGGGATCTCATCGATGAACTCTATTTCCTTTCATGGCCACTGGATGTGATGTAACAGTGTTTCTCCCAAGATCCTTTGCTCATCGAAGTGTTGGGGATCGTAGCAGAATTTTAAAATTTCCTACGCATCACCAAGATCCATCTATGGAGTATACTAGCAACGAGGGGAAGGGAGTGCGTCTACATACCCTTGTAGATCGCGAGCGGAAGCGTTCAAGTGAACGGGGTTGATGGAGTCGTACTCGCCGTGATCCAAATCACCGATGACCGAGTGCCGAACGGACGGCACCTCCGCGTTCAACACACGTACGGAGCAGCGACGTATCCTCCTTCTTGATCCAGCAAGGGGGAAGGAGAGTTTGATGGAGATCCAGCAGCACGACGGCATGGTGGTGGAAGTAGCGGGGATCTCGGCAGGGCTTCGCCAAGCTTCTGCGAGAGGGAGGGGTGTTGCAGGGGGAGAGGGAGGCGCCAGGGGCTGTGGTGCTGCTGCCCTCCCTCCCCCCACTATATATAGGGACCCCTGGGAGGGCGCCGTCCCTGGGAGATCAAATCTCCAAGGGGGGCGGCGGCCAAGGGGGAAGGGGGGGTGGCTTCCCCCCAAGCCAAGTGGGGCGCCCCCCACCCCCAGGGTTTCCAACCCTAGGCGCAGGGGGAGGCCCATGGGGGGGCGCCCCAACCCACTAAGGGCTGGTTCCCTTCCCACTTCAGCCCATGGGGCCCTCCGGGATAGGTGGCCCCACCCGGTGGACCCCCGGGACCCTTCCGGTGGTCCCGGTACAATACCGATAACCCCCGAAACTTTCCCGGTGGCCGAAACTGGACTTCCCATATATAATTCTTTACCTCCGGACCATTCTGGAACTCCTCGTGACGTCCGGGATCTCATCCAGGACTCCGAACAACTTTCGGGTTTCCGCGTACTAATATCTCTACAACCCTAGCGTCACCAAACCTTAAGTGTGTAGACCCTACGGGTTCGGGAGACATGCAGACATGACCGAGACGCCTCTCCGGTCAATAACCAACAGCGGGATCTGGATACCCATGTTGGCTCCCACATGTTCCACAATGATCTCATCGGATGAACCACGATGTCGAGGATTAAATCAATCCCGTATACAATTCCCTTTGTCAATCGGTAGTTACTTGCCCAAGATTCGATCATCGGTATCCCAATACCTTGTTCAATCTCGTTACTGGCAAGTCACTTTACTCGTACCGTAATGCATGATCCCGTGGCTAACACCTTAGTCACATTGAGCTCATTATGATGATGCATTACCGAGTGGGCCCAGAGATACCTCTCCGTCATACGGAGTGACAAATCCCAGTCTCGATCCGTGTTAACCCAACACACACTTTCAGAGATACCCGTAGTGTACCTTTATAGTCACCCAGTTACGTTGTGACGTTGGGTACACCCAAAGCACTCCTACGGCATCCGGGAGTTACACGATCTCATGGTCTAAGGAAAAGATACTTGACATTGGAAAAGCTCTAGCAAACGAACTACACGATCTTTTATGCTATGCTTAGGATTGGGTCTTGTCCATCACATCATTCTCCTAATGATGTGATCCCGTTATCAATGACATCCAATGTCCATAGTCAGGAAACCATGACTATCTGTTGATCAACGAGCTAGTCAACTAGAGGCTTACTAGGGACACGTTGTGGTCTATATATTCACACATGTATTACGATTTCCGGATAACACAATTATAGCATGAACAATAGACAATTATCATGAACAAAGAAATATAATAATAACCATTTATTATTGCCTCTAGGGCATATTTCCAACAGTCTCCCACTTGCACTAGAGTCTATAATCTAGTTACATTGTGATGAATCGAACACCCATAGCATTCTGGTGTTGATCATGTTTTGCTCTAGGGAGAGGTTTAGTCAACAGATCTGCTACATTCAGGTCCATATGTACTTTACAAATATCTATGTCTCCATTTTCAAAACTTTCACGAATGGAGTTGAAGCGACGCTTGATATGCCTGGTCTTCCTGTGAAACCTGGGCCCCTTGGCCAGGGCAATAGCTCCAGTGTTGTCACAGAAGAGAGTCATCGGGCCCGACGCATTGGGAATCACCCCTAGGTCGGTAATGAACTCCTTCATCCAGATTGCTTCTTGCGCTGCCTCTGAGGCTGCCATGTACTCCGCTTCACATGTAGATCCCGCCACGATGCTTTGCTTGCAACTGCACCAGCTTACTGCTCCTCCAATCAAAATATACACGTATCCGGTTTGTGACTTTGAGTCATCCAGATCTGTGTCGAAGCTAGCGTCGACGTAACCCTTTACGACGAGCTCTTCGTCACCCCCATAAATGAGAAACATATCCTTAGTCCTCTTCAGGTACTTCAGGATATTCTTGACCGCTGTCTAGTGTTCCATGCCGGGATTACTTTGGTACCTTCCTACCAAACTTACGGCAAGGTTTACATCAGGTCTGGTACACAGCATGGCATACATAATAGACCCTATGGCCGAGGCATAGGGGATGACACTCATCTTTTCTCTATCTTCTGCCGTGGTCGGGCATTGAGCCATGCTCAATTGCACACCTTGCAATACATGCAAGAACCCCTTCTTGGACTGATCCATATTGAACTTCTTCAATATCTTGTCAAGGTACGTACTCTGTGAAAGACCAATGAGGCGTCTTGATCTATCTCTATAGATCTTGATGCCCAATATATAAGCAGCTTCTCCAAGGTCCTTCATTGAAAAACACTTATTCAAATAGGCCTTTATACTTTCCAAGAATTCTATATCATTTCCCATCAATAGTATGTCATCCACATATAATAAGAGAAATGCTACAGAGTTCCCACTCACTTTCTTGTAAACACACGCTTCTCCATAAGTCTGTGTAAACCCAAACGCTTTGATCATCTCATCAAAACGAATGTTCCAACTCCGAGATGCTTGCACCAGTCCATAGATGGAGCGCTGGAGCTTGCATACCTTGTTAGCATTCTTAGGATCGACAAAACCTTCCGGCTGCATCATATACAATTCTTCCTTAAGAAAACCGTTAAGGAATGCCGTTTTGACGTCCATTTGCCATATCTCATAATCATAGAATGCGGCAATTGCTAACATGATTCGGACGGACTTCAGCTTCGCTACGGGTGAGAAAGTCCCATTGTAGTCAACCCCTTGAACTTGTCGATAACCCTTAGCGACAAGTCGAGCCTTATAGATGGTCACATTACCATCCGCGTCTGTCTTCTTCTTAAAGATCCATTTATTTTCTATGGCTCACCGATCATTGGGCAAGTCAGTCAAAGTCCATACTTCGTTTTCATACATGGATCCTATCTCGGATTTCATGGCTTCTAGCCATTTGTCGGAATCCGGACCCGCCATCGCTTCTTCATAGTTCGAAGGTTCACCGTTGTCTACAACATGATTTCCAGGACAGGGTTGCCGTACCACTCTGGTGCGGAACGTGTCCTTGTGGACCTACGAAGTTCAACAGTAACTTGATCCGAAGCTTCATGATCATCATCATTAACTTCCTCCCCAGTCGGTGTAGGCACCACAGGAACATCTTCCCGCGCTGCGCTACTCGCCGGTTCGGAAGGGGTGACTATCACCTCATCAAGTTCCACTTTCCTCCCACTCAATTCTTTCGAGAGAAACTCTTTCTCCAGAAAGGACCCGTTCTTGGCAACAAAGATCTTGCCTTCGGATCTGAGGTAGAAGGTATACCCAATGGTTTCCTTAGGGTATCCTATGAAGACGCATTTTTCCGACTTGGGTTCAAGCTTTTCAGGTTGAAGTTTCTTGACATAAGCATCGCATCCCCAAACTTTTAGAAACGACAGCTTAGGTTTCTTCCCAAACCATAATTCATACGGTGTCATCTCAACGGATTTCGACGGAGCCCTATTTAAAGTGAATGCAGCAGTCTCTAAAGCATAGCCCCAAAATGAGAGCGGTAGATCGGTAAGAGACATCATAGATCGCACCATATCCAATAGAGTGCGATTACGACGTTCGGACACACCATTTCTTTGAGGTGTTCCAGGCGGCGTGAGTTGTGAAACGATTCCACATTTCTTTAAGTGCGTACCAAATTCGTGACTTAAATATTCTCCACCACGATCTGATCGTAAGAATTTTATTTTCCTGTCACGTTGATTCTCAACCTCACTCTGAAATTCCTTGAACTTTTCAAAGGTTTCAGACTTGTGTTTCATTAGGTAGACATACCCATATCTACTTAAGTCATCAGTGAGAGTGAGAACATAACGATATCCTCCGCGAGCCTCAACACTCATTGGACCGCACACTCGGTATGTATGATTTCCAATAAGTTGGTTGCTCGCTCCATTGTTCCGGAGAACGGAGTCTTGGTCATCTTACCTATGAGGCATGGTTCGCACGTGTCAAATGATTCGTAATGAAGAGACTCCAAAAGTCCATCTGCATGGAGCTTCTTCATGCGCTTGACACCAATGTGACCAAGGCGGCAGTGCCACAAGTATGTGGGACTATCGTTATCAACTTTACATCTTTTGGTATTCACACTATGAATATGTGTAACATCACGTTCGAGATTCATCAAGAATAAACCATTGACCAGCGGGGCATGACCATAAAACATATCTCTCATATAAATAGAACAACCATTATTCTCGGATTTAAATGAGTAGCCATCTCGAATTAAACGAGATCCAGATACAATGTTCATGCTCAAAGCTGGCACTAAATAACAATTATTGAGGTTTAAAACTAATCCCGTAGGTAAATGCAGAGGTAGCGTGCCGACGGCGATCACATCGACCTTGGAACCATTCCCGACGCGCATCATCACCTCGTCCTTTGCCAGTCTCTGCTTATTCCGCAGTTCCTGTTTTGAGTTACAAATATGAGCAACCGCACCGGTATCAAATACCCAGGAGCTACTATGAGTACTAGTAAGGTACACATCAATTACATGTACATCACATATACCTTTGGTGTTGCCGGCCTTCTTGTCCGCTAAGTATTTGGGGCAGTTCCGCTTCCAGTGACCACTTCCCTTGCAATAAAAGCACTCAGTCTCAGGCTTGGGTCCATTCCTTGACTTCTTCCCAGTAACTGGCTTACCGGGCGCGGCAACTCCCTTGCCGTCCTTCTTGAAGTTCTTCTTACCCTTGCCTTTCTTGAACTTAGTGGTTTTATTCACCATCAACACTTGATGTTCCTTTCTGATGTCCACCTCCGCTGATTTCAGCATTACATATACCTCTGGAACGGTCTTTTCCATCCCCTGCATATTGAAGTTCATCACAAAGCTCTTGTAGCTTGGTGGAAGCGAATGCAGGATTCTGTCAATGACCGCGTCATCCGGGAGATTAACTCCCAGCTGAGACAAGCGGTTGTGCAACCCAGACATTCTGAGTATGTGCTCACTAACAGAACTATTTTCCTCCACTTTATAGCTGAAGAACTTGTCGGAGACTTCATATCTCTCGACCCGGGCATGAGCTTGGAAAACCATTTTCAGCTCTTCGAACATCTCATATGCTCCATGTTTCTCAAAACGCTTTTGGAGACCCGGTTCTAAGCTGTAAAGCATGCCGCACTGAACGAGGGAGTAATCATCAACACGTGATTGCCAAGCGTTCATAACGTCTTGGTTCTCTGGGATTGGTGCTTCACCTACCGGTGCTTCTAGGACATAATCTTTCTTGGCAGCTATGAGGATGATCCTCAGGTTCCGGACCCAGTCCGTATAGTTGCTGCCATCATCTTTCAGCTTGGTTTTCTCTAGGAACGCGTTGAAGTTGAGGACAACGTGGGCCATTTGATCTACAAGACATATTGTAAAGATTTTAGACTAAGTTCATGATAATTAAGTTCATCTAATCAAATTACTCAATGAACTCCCACTCAGATAGACATCCCTCTAGTCATCTAAGTGAAACATGATCCGAGTTAACTAGGCCGTGTCCGATCATCACGTGAGACGGACTAGTCAAGATCGGTGAACATCTCCATGTTGATCGTATCTTCTATACGACTCATGCTCGACCTTTCGGTCCTCCGTGTTCCGAGGCCATCTCTGTACATGCTAGGCTCGTCAAGTCAACCTAAGTGTATTGCGTGTGTTCCGAGGCCATGTCTGTACATGCTAGGCTCGTCAACACCCGTTGTATGCGAATGTTAGAATCTATCACACCCGATCATCACGTGGTGCTTCAAAAAAACGAACCTTCGCAACGGTGCACAGTTAGGGGGAACACTTTCTTGAAATTATTATAAGGGATCATCTTACTTACTACCGTCGTTCTAAGCAAATAAGATGCAAAACATGATAAACATCACATGCAATCAAATAGTGACATGATATGGCCAATATCATTTTGCTCCTTTGATCTCCATCTTCGGGGCACCATGATCATCTTCGTCACCGGCATGACACCATGATCTCCATCATCATGATCTCCATCATTGTGTCTTCATGAAGTTGTCACGCCAACGATTACTTCTACTTCTATGGCTAACGTGTTTAGCAATAAAGTAAAGTAATTTACATGGCGTTCTTCAATGACACGCAGGTCATACAAAAAATAAAGACAACTCCTATGGCTCCTGCCGATTGTCATACTCATCGACATGCAAGGCGTGATTCCTATTACAAGAATATGATCAATCTCATACATCACATATATCATTCATCACATCTTCTGGCCATATCACATCACAAGGCACATGCTGCAAAAACAAGTTAGACGTCCACTAATTGTTGTTGCAAGTTTTTACGTGGCTTGTATAGGTTTCTAGCAAGAACGTTTCTTACCTACGTAAAACCACAACGTGATATGCCAATTTCTATTTACCCTTCATAAGGACCCTTTTCATCGAATCCGTTCCGACTAAAGTGGGAGAGACAGACGCCCGCTAGCCACCTTATGCAACTAGTGCATGTCAGTCGGTGGAACCTGTCTCACGTAAGCGTACGTGTAAGGTCGGTCCGGGCCGCTTCATCCCACAATACCGCCGAAACAAGATAAGACTAGTAGCGGCAAGAAGAATTGGCAACATCTACGCCCACAACTGCTTTGTGTTCTACTCGTGCATAGTAACTACGCATAGGCCTGGCTCATGATGCCACTGTTGGGGATCGTAGCAGAATTTTAAAATTTCCTACGCATCACCAAGATCCATCTATGGAGTATACTAGCAACGAGGGGAAGGGAGTGCATCTACATACCCTTGTAGATCGCGAGCGGAAGCGTTCAAGTGAACGGGGTTGATGGAGTCGTACTCGCCGTGATCCAAATCACCGATGACCGAGTGCAGAACGAACGGCACCTCCGCGTTCAACACACGTACGGAGCAGCGACATCTCCTCCTTCTTGATCCAGAAAGGGGGAAGGAGAGGTTGATGGAGATCCAGTAGCACGACGGCGTGGTGGTGGAAGTAGCGGGGATCTCGGCAGGGCTTCGCCAAGCTTCTACGAGAGGGAGAGGTGTTGCAGGGGGAGAGGGAGGCGCCAGGGGCTGTGGTGCTGCTGCCCTCCCTCCCCCCACTATATATAGGGACCCCTGGGGGGGCGCCGGCCCTGGGAGATCAAATCTCCAAGGGGGGGGCGGCGGCCAAGGGGGAAGGGGGGTGGCTTCCCCCCCAAGCCAAGTGGGGCGCCCCCCACCCCCAGGGTTTCCATCCCTAGGCGCAGGGGGAGGCCCATGGGGGGGCGCGCCAGCCCACTAAGGGCTGGTTCCCTTCCCACTTCAGCCCATGGGGCCCTCCGGGATAGGTGGCCCCACCCGGTGGACCCCCGGGACCCTTCCGGTGGTCCCGGTACAATACCGATAACCCCCGAAACTTTCCCGGTGGCCGAAACTGGACTTCCCATATATAATTCTTTACCTCCGGACCATTCCAGAACTCCACGTGACGTCCGGGATCTCATCCGGGACTCCGAACAACTTTCGGTTTTCCGCATACTAATATCTCTACAACCCTAGCGTCACCGAACCTTAAGTGTGTAGACCCTACGGGTTCGGGAGACATGCAGACATGACCGAGACGCCTCTCCGGTCAATAACCAACAGCGGGATCTGGATACCCATGTTGGCTCCACATGTTCCACAATGATCTCATCGGATGAACCACAATGTCAAGGATTCAATCAATCCCGTATACAATTCCCTTTGTCAATCGGTATGTTACTTGCCCGAGATTCGATCGTCGGTATCCCAATACCTTGTTCAATCTCGTTACCGGCAAGTCACTTTACTCGTACCGTAATGCATGATCCCGTGGCTAACTCCTTAGTCACATTGAGCTCATTATGATGATGCATTACCAAGTGGGCCCAGAGATACCTCTCCGTCATACGGAGTGACAAATCCCAGTCTCGATCCGTGTCAACCCAACAGACACTTTCAGAGATACCCGTAGTGTACCTTTATAGTCACCCAGTTACGTTGTGACGTTGGGTACACCCAAAGCACTCCTACGGCATCCGGGAGTTACACGATCTCATGGTCTAAGGAAAAGATACTTGAGATTGGAAAAGCTCTAGCAAATGAACTACACGATCTTTTATGCTATGCTTAGGATTGGGTCTTGTCCATCACATCATTCTCCTAATGATGTGATCCCGTTATCAATGACATCCAATGTCCATAGTCAGGAAACCATGACTATCTGTTGATCAACGAGCTAGTCAACTAGAGGCTTACTAGGGACACGTTGTGGTCTATATATTCACACATGTATTACGATTTTCGGATAACACAATTATAGCATGAACAATAGACAATTATCATGAACAAAGAAATATAATAATAACCATTTATTATTGCCTCTAGGGCATATTTCCAACATGAAGTCTCCTAGGACATTCTTCAGGGCAAATTCTTTGAATCCAGGCTTTACTTCAGTCACGTAGCACTTCACACAGCCCGGCTTCAATGGCACATTGTCCAAGAAGAGGCCATCTTCCAAGAAGGGCGAGCAAACCCAGGCCGTTGCACATTTTTTAATGTACCTTCATAATGTGTAAGTACGCCCTTCAATCTGTCTTTCATTCCAGATAGATCAGATATAGCATCATCACGAGCAGCTACAGTCTCAGTATCGCTGGGGTCAGCTGATGCACAACTACTCTTGTGCAGTGTTGTCGTGCAATAAGCGGCATCCTCCATGCCTGCCTCCCCTCCCATCTACTGGCTATCTGTCAGTGTTGGAGTCTTCTGCATCATCATTGCCTCCTCAGCACCCTTTCAAGCAGCCGGATAAATGTCCTTCTTCAACCTTTTATACAATGCATTATGCTTCATTTCACTCCTCGCTTTTTTCATGCTGAGCCTCTCTTCTTTGCTGAGTGTGAAAGCCCTCTTGTGCGGGACATTAACACCTATACCCCTTGCACGGCCAGGGGGCTCTTTTGTTTCCAGAGCAATAAACAGAATGTCACATGGCCCAGAGTTCCTGTAGAACCTTCGAGAGATCTTGGAAGCCTCTAACATCACTTCATACAGTTTGGCGTCATGTGCGTTTTCAAAGTAATAAGTTCCATCATCACACCTCTTTGCACGTGCCTGCAAGTAGTCTCTGGTGCGTTCGCCCCTGATTTCACTAAAGGCCGGATTCCCACCCGCCGCTACTACTCACTACAAAAAAAGACACATCCCTGACATTTAGGGCCGAACGGAAAAAAATTCTGTCATACTTATGACACTTCTATGACGATAATTGTGACAAAACCCGGTATCATCATAAATGTGGTGGGCTCCTACTTCTATGACAAAAAATCATGACAGAAAATGGGCTTTTCGTCCTGGGCGGGCCAGAGACGTAGCTGCATGACATTCTTTGGGCTGTCCATGACGGAAAAAACTGTGGTAGAAGCGAGGGCGAGGAAAATATCGGGGAGTTCCAGGTTACGGTGGCTGGTCAGGGGCCGAGCGATGCGTGTTTCTCTCATACGTACATGCGTGTGTGCGAGGCGTTGCGCTCTAACTGAACCCGAGCGAGGCGTTGGGCTCTAACTAAACCCGAGCGATTGCACTGTAGGCTACGCGTTACTGAACCCGAGCGATCGATCGATCCCTTGCTGTTAACTGAACCCGAGTTACTCCTTCGCTACTGCTGCTAACTGAAGCCGATCGAACACTGCTGCCTCCTTCCCTTGATGAACAGTGAGCGTTGTTGGGGGGTTTGGATGAACAGTTCCCGGTGGGGGGTTGGATGAACAGGAACCCGTGGTAGTAGAGGCCGTTGCCGCTGGATGAACAGTACCCCGATCGATCGAGCCGGTGGATGAACAGGACCCCGTGGAGGGCTGGTTGAACAGTAGCCGGTGGAGGGCTGGTTGGACAGTAGCCCGTGGAGGGGTGGTTGAACAGGACCCCCGTGGAGATGGCTGGTTGAACAGTAGCCGGTGGAGGAGCGCGCGGTGGAGGCTGGATGAACAGGAGCTCATGGAGGCTGGAGGAGGTCGACGGTGGAGATGAACAGTATCCCGTGGAGTCCCGTTTTGCGGTACGCCACACCCCTCCCGATGAACAGCACCCCCGTTTCGACCGTAGGAGGTCCGTTTCCTCCGTTTTGCGGTACGTCAGACCCCTCCTGATGAACAGGATCCCGTTCCACCGTGGCCGGTCGAACACAAGGCCGTTTCCTCTGTTCTGCGGTACGCCAGGCCTCGTTTCCATCGCCTGTTCCGTCCAAGCCGGTTGGCTCCCGATGAACAGCACGTGTTCCGTTGCCTCCCAATGAACACGACGCATTACGTTGCCTCCCCATGAACACGACGACGGCGCAGTTTCTCCGTTCCGACCCAGCCATGCCAGCCATGTACACGAGCCCTGACCATACGTATGCGCGAGTAGGCGTTCGAGACCCCGCCCATATGTACGTACATGGCCGTATTTTCTTTCTTGCACCCTGGCCGTTGTACGTACGTGTACATGCTACGTGCGCGCCTCTACTACAACACGTGCATGCCTCTATCTACGACACGTGCCCTTCCTAGCACGACCACGGTTCATCGCTGCAGCCTGCAGACAGACCGATCGACCAGTATGTACGTACACGTTCGCGACCAGAATGACAACGCTACGTACGCTTCGACTGGGTGGGTCCCGACTGTTAGGCACTTCCTTGCATGCGAAGATGTAGCTGGTGGGTCCCAGCAGTCAGGGGGCGAATCATTTTTTTGCTCGTAATATGGACGCACTTCCTTGCGTGCGAAGATCTAGCTAGTGGGTCCCAGCAGTCAGGGGGGAAACATTTTTTTCGTGAAATACGGTGGCCCGTCCAGTGGGTCCCCACTGTCAGGTGGAGGAATCATTATTTTCCGCGTAATAAGGAGGCACTTCCTTGTTGCGGCCGTGGACCCAGCTGTCAGCCTCTCCACGTACAGTACTCTTCCGATGGAAGTCGTTCCTTGACCCGTTGACTACGCCGCGCCGAGAGCACCAGGGCGGTGGACGACGGCGAGGCCTAGGAAGGGGACAACGTGGAGCCGGGGAAGACGCGGCAGTGGATGCCCACGCGGAGAGGAGTACGAGGGTTCACTGGTTCGGCTGCGGTGTGAGGCTGCCGTCGCCGCAGGGCCTGGCCAGCGGTGGGAGTAGTAGGGGGCGGTGAGGCCTCCGCCGCATCACAGCCGGCCATGGGAAGCAGGAGCACGCGGCACGACCGGCGCTGGTTTGGGCGGCTGGAGCAACAAGACTAGAGGTTGAAGAAGCACTACCATTGTTGGATGGACATCGTACGGTCACTGGAGCTAGAATCGTTCATATTGACTAAGTTGACAAAGCCCTCCGTCCCCGTCATCTTAGTAGGCCCACAAGCCAGCCTCCCACAATGGTGGGTCCCAGCTAGCAGGGGGAGTATTCATTTTTTTGTGCATAATAAGGAGGCACTTCCTTGTGTGCGAAGATATAGCTGGTGGGTCTGAGCTGACAGTGGGGGGAACGTTTTTTTCAAGAAATACAGAGGCCCTTCCGGTGGGTCCCAGTTGTCAGATGGAGGAATCATTATTTTGCGCGTAATAAGGAGGCATTTCTTTGTGTGGACCCCTACTGTCAGCCTCTTCCGATGGCTGTTGTTTGTCGTAATACGCGATGGACGAGGGCGAGGCCCAGGAAGGGAACGACCTGGAGTCGGCGAAGCCACCGCAGCGGATGCCCACGCTGAGGGGTGTACGAGCACTGACTGGTCGGCTGCGGGGTGAGGCTGACGTCGCCGGAAAATAACAGGATGTGCGGGTGTGTAGAGGGATGGCCTGGCGGCAGCACAGCCAGCCACAGCAGGAGGGAGCGCGCAGTCCCGCCGGCGCTGGTTTGGGCGGCTGGAGCAGGAAGATCAGAGATTGAAGAAGCACGGCGGCCGTTGGATGGACATCCAACAGTCACTGCTCTGTGTTGACTAAGTTGACAAAGCCTTGCGTACGCGTCAAAAAAATTTAGGACAGCGTCATCGTCAACCTAGTAGGCCCAGAAGTCGGCCTCCAAATCTGTGAAAACAACATACATCCCATTAGCCATTATTTTCAATAATTTACAGCCCATTTTCTAATTCTTAAGGATATTTGAAGCCCATATTCTTTTTATTAGCATTACAGACCATATATTCTGGGCACTGCTAAAAAATTCAATGAAATTTTTAATATTTCGGTGGGGTCCGAACTCTTTTAATCACGACATTTCGAGTCGCGTTAAAAATAATTTTTAAAAAATTATATCAAAATAAAATTCAAAAAAAAATTCTCCGCAAAAAAATAATGAAATTTAAAATCTTAACTAGCAAGATACCCGTGCGTTGCACGGAACATGAAGATGCATTTGTATGAGTAGTTTATCTTGTGGGAGAAAAGACGATCTTTTAATGTAATTGCCAGTTGGCTTTGGTTTTTATAAGAGTAGAGAGTAGAGAAATCCAGAGAAAATGATATTTTAATGTAATTGCCGGTTGGCTTTGGTTGAAAAATTTACAGCCCATTTCTTACAACTTATAGCCCATTTTCTGGGGAAGCCCATTTCTTACTACTTTACGTCCCTCCCTCCTCGTCTTGAAAGATTTGCTGCCCAGCAGGGCTGAGAAAAGCAAGTAGGCCTCGGTTTTGGTGTTCTCCAAAAAAAGAACTGAGCTAGCCATTTTCAGAAAGAAAAAATATATCAAGTGGGCTCGTCATGTGATTAAATAAAAGCGTAAGCGTGGGCTAGACGGGCCACAGCCCCCGCACAGCGCGCAGTTGAGCTCCGTCTCTGAAACTAAAAAAACAATTGGGCGAGCTGCTGGGTCCCTGGTGTTATCCGCTCGTTGTGTAATTTTAACAAATCCGCCGCCGAGCCGGCCTATGCATCACCGGTGTGAGATGAGACGTCGATGACTTGTCCTGGCGACGTTCCGCCGTTGGTGGACTCCGCATCCCTCTTGCTGAAGTCGACCGCATCCTCGTCCTCGTCGGCGGCGCCGCCCTCAAGGTTATAGTACTCGTAGTAGTGGTTGCGCTAGAGCTCGCGTTGGTACGCCACCGCCGATTCCTCGACGGACAGATTCTTCTCTACCTCGACCTCGGCCACGCGCAACTCCTCCTCCCAGCGCTCCTCGATCTCCGCCGCCTCCTGCATCTCCAGTTCCCGCTCGGCGACCTCATGAGGAAGCAGGTGCTCCATTGCCACTGCTGCCTTTTCAGACGTGGGTTGCATGTTGGAGTCCGAGGTGGCCTGGAATATCTTGGCATGTGCATCCTCGATCTTGGCGTGGATGGCCTCGACCCGGGCCAGGGCGACATCGGCAGCACGGATGGCAGCACGAGCACTCTCGGCGTTTGCAGCTGCCGTCGCAGCAGCAGCTGCAGTCGTCTCGGCTGCCGCGGCTGCCCTGTCGGCTGCCGCAGACGCCCTCTCGGCGGAAGCGGCCGCGCTCAATGCAGATGCGGCGGCACTCTCGGCGTAGGCGGCCGCGCTCTTGGCGCAGGCGGCGGCGCTCGGGAGGGGGCGCGGCCATCGTACGGGCCTTCATGAAGCGTTTCCACGGTGTCATCTTTGCAAGAAGGGGGTGTGGGAATGGGGATTGGGATTCGTGTATTCGGGGGTTGCCGGCACTAGAGCAGACAACCCGGCGAAGCTTAAGGAGGGAGACTTAAATAGACCTAGATATTTTCATCGCAAACGGTTCCTAGAAAACAACTGTGTGTGATGTTGTACATATTTTTTATTAGCTGTGAAAGACGAATTTGGAGTAAAGTGCAACGGATGGTGTTTTAAATGAACGAGAAATTTTGTAGTACTAATACAACTATCATGTCAAATTTTGGAAAATTTCAGGGGTCATTTGACCTTTTAAGACATTTAAGTGATTTTCTAGCAATGAGGAATTAGGAGGAAGTTTTTTTGGCTTGTAATAACGAGGCACCCGCTTGCGTAATGCAATGACCCTGGTGGGTCCCTACTGTCAGCCTCTCCACGTACAGTCATCTCCCGATTCCTCTTGGTTGTTGACCATGTTGACAACGCCATACGGAGGTGGGCACAGCGAGCGAACCAAGGAGGAGAACGACGGCGAGGCCTCGGACGGGAAGGAACAGCAGCCGTGGAAGATGCGGCAGTGTAGTGGCAGGGGGAGGGGAGTACGCGGGCAACAACATGCAACTCAAGCTTACAAACGGTAGAAAAAGCCCAAGGATTAATTGTTCATCAAATTTTTAGATAAAACCCAGATTGAACATGGCAGTAACATCTAACCCAACCACTCTTTTTCGCAGTCACAAACAAATGGATCGGTCTGATCCATAAAATTTACATCCTGTGCATAAAAATTTATAGCACGTTGACTACAACTTGTTGTAAATAGAAGCCGAGCACGTTTAGAAGCCCATTTGTCCACCTGAAACTTCTTATTTTTGCTCTTCAACGTGTCCGTCCGTGAGAAATCTCTTGCGGTAAAACTTAAGCCTCAAGGACAATAGTAACCTCGCATTCAACAAGAAGAATGTGACAAAGCTTCTGTTTTCCTGGTTGGATGCATATCCTTCCATCGTTATTGTCCTCAAATGAATGTCATGAGAACTAAGAAAATCCTGGTGCTTATTACGCCACCGATTGGTTATATGTTTTTGTCCATGTACTTCCAGTACCTAAGTAGACATGAAGATTTGAAAACAGTTAAGGTCTGAAAAAAGAGTATGTCGAAAGAGCAACAGCTGAAACGTTAATTCTAGTACAATATATACAGTCTTTCAATGTGCATGAAATCATCACCTCCATATATAAATTCTCCAGAGACCGAAAGCATCGCAGCAAGCCAATAATTATGTTCAAATCGTAACTATACATTCTGATATATAAGATCTTGACAGAATCCAGCAGCATTGATAGGCTATCCATGGACGAACTCTTCATTGAGCATATAACATAATATTAGTACCCAAAGTGTACTCCAAGATGATATAAAACTTATGCACACAAATGAAAAATGCAGCTTATGATTACAAATGTGTAGATGATAATATACGGTACCTGAAAAAGTGAGGAGCTAAACACCAACTTCTTGTGATCATTAAACGGATCACGAATTACACCCAAGGTCTCCAGTTTGGGCGCAGAGACGACAGATATTTGCGAAGGTTTATAACAATTATCAAGGAGCAACCTTTCAAGTGAAGGGGCATCTTCGATGATGAGATGTTGTCCTTCAAAACAAATTCCAATGCTTTTAAGGTGAGGCGACTTTATTTGGAGACAATTGATAGGGATTTCTATTCCCAAAAAATCAGCAAGCGCTCCAGGGCAGGGCAACTGGAGTGGATGATGATGTGCAGTGAGGCCTCCGGCAGGTAAACCACCACAAGCGAAAGTCTTTTTAGAAGTGGGAGTCAAAGCATTTGTACCAGATCGTCTGGTAGATGGCACCGGGCGAAGGTGGCGGTGTGGAGAGAGGAGGAAAACCGCGAGATGGACAATGGTGGTGTGGGCACGAATTCTTGGTATGTTCGTGGTATGAAACTTTCGTGGTAATGGTAGAACTCAAACTGCTAGAGTTTTTCGAATTCAGGGGATGTCAGCCAAGCGTCCACCGTGCCGGGTATGGATAGCAGGTAGCGTGTCAGGATGCAGAGGCGTTGAACGGGGCCCTGCTGGTGAGAGGAGACGATGGCTCTGAGGAGATCAAATTCAGGAAGGACAGATATCTGACGACAGTCGAGATTGAGGGGCGTTGTGCGCCATAGAGGGCGCCACCGAGTTGAGAGGACTTGTGTGCGGCAACAATCCTTGGTGGGGAGAAGTGAGATGATCTCCTCAAAGATGACATCCGGGAGATCGCTGATGCGGTCCACCAGAGATTCTACCGGTTCCTCAGATCCGGGTGGGGGGCTCGCCGCTTCTCCCCGCGATGCCAGGTGCGGGATCTACAACCGGCGTCACCGCTAGTGGGAGCCTCATCTTCTTGGTGCTGGGGCCAGCCGACTCCATTTTCCTTGTGGGCGTCACACCGAGCTCACGGGTTTGAGCAGAGTAGCCAGAGACGAGCCTAGTGGCAGTGCGAGTGGGGAAGAAGGAGGGCTGGGGTTTTCTGTAGGAGTGGAAGAAGAGGAGCAGGAGTTTTCTGTACGAGTGAGGAAGAAGGTGAGCGGGTTTTTTGGAAGAGTGAGGAAGATGGGGAGCGGGGGGAATTGGGGCGAGACGGAAGCGTAAGTGGAAGCGAGGAGGAAGGAGGGTTTCCTGGGATCACCCCCTCTTCAAGAAATATGGGCTTCTCTTCGCAAAACAACAAATGGGCTTTAAGATGGATAGGCTTTTGTATCGGCCCAGTAAGCTGCCCGTGTTTCGTACTGGAGGGCCTTGTGCTAGAGGCAGCCCGAGACACTCTCCAGCTTATTGCCCATTCGAAAGAAAAAAAGAGACGCCTCCAGCTTATGGCTACTCATCGGTAACCTTTTTTAACTTGGCATCCACATAATTAGAGGATGCGATACTGGATGCAGAAACTCACACTAGTCGCGTAGCGCGGCAAAGTAAGGTGTCAAATAATAGGCCTACAATATACTTACTAGATTGTGAAGGTTCACAGGCTAGTCAACATTTACATTAAACTAAGCTTTAGAAGATACGGTATGCATACTAACATTCAGAAGAACAAAAGTTCAGCATGTTTATGCATCTCAATGATTCATCATACTATAACCAATACAAAGCTGTGAGAAGGTGTGGAAATAAAGAAAATCGGTCGATGCTTCTCTGAGCAAAGGGCCTCCCTGCGCACGCATTAATTTCCTTAATTTCCTGGGCATGCTTGTTTCTTCTCAATGTTGCGAGCACTTTGAGAATGTTGACAACTCCACAGCTAGCTAGCTGCCTCATCTTCCAATTGATGCTGACACATTTGCAGCAAACACATGAGGAAATAGAGATGACTCAACATGAGTCCATATTGTGCAGTTCTCCTGAAATTATCTTCATTGTCCTGAATCTGAAAAGATAGGAAAACAATAGCTATACTTAAACGGTGTTGCAAAACAATAGCACGTATCAATAGCTCGGCATGACAAAACATCATCATCTGGACGAAGGGGATACTGACCTGCCTGAGGAAGATTGTATATAATTTCATAAGTCCTTGGTTGATTTCCACCTTCGACTGCACTGCTTGTTTGCTACTCCACACATGACAAGATCGTTTTGCACTGCAATCAGCAAGTCAACTTACGAATAAGCTTATTTCATCTTGCGGTGGTGATTGTACCTAATTACGAATGTAGGAATACCTGGAGCACCATGAGGTTAGCTGACAGCAGGTAGATGCAGCCATATAAGTTTTGTGCGGTGCTACCAAAATTGAGGTTTGTATCCCTTCCCGTTATGAGAATTCTTCTTGAAGTTGGTATAATGTGACGGCTTGTTCTTTGCATCAAACTTGCCTTTCCCCTGAGATTTGTTCTTGTTGTTTTGGGGTTGGTTGGGCTGGAAGTTCTTCTCGTGTACCATGTGGGAACTAGAAGCTCCCTCAGCGACCTAAGCATGTGTGTCTTTTGCTCTCGCCTTCTCTTCAAAATGAAGAGTGCTAATGAGATCCGAAACGGAAAACTCATGTCTCTTGTTTTTCAGAGAAGTAGCAAAATCGCTCCACGAAGGTGGAAGCTTGGCAATGATGGTCCCAGCAACAAATTTGTCCCACAACACACACTTGAAGTACTCAAGTTCCTTAGCGAGTGACTGTATCTCATGAGTCTGCTGAACAACAGAGCGCTCATCAGTCATCTTGTAGTCAAAGAATTGCTCCATGACGTACAACTCGTTGCCAGCGCCCGAGGCCCCAAATGTGGCCTCGAGCGCAGCCCACATGTCTTTGCTGCTGTCAAATGACATATATGAATCCACAATGGAATCGTCAAGAACACTCATCAGGGCGGCTTTGAAGAGGGTATCCATGTTCTCAAAAGCTTCCTGCTGTGTAGGATTAAGATCGCCCTCAGACTTACCCTTAGTGGCGTCATAGCAGTACATGATCTGAAACCAATATACTGCTCTTGTGCGCCACCTTTTATATTGCACCCCCTTAAAGGTAAGCGGCTTCAAAAGCACAGCAAAACCAGTCGGAGTAAATTGCCTATAATCAGGTTTTTGGATTGGATTGTTGAATATATGAGCAATTTACTATGAGATGTAATCCGAATCAACAGTAAATAGATCATGACGACAATTGCAAAGATCAAAGTAATGATGCGGACTAAACCAGGAGGACAGAATCACATACTGTACAGCGGGAGCAGAACCGCTGTGGTTGATGTTGTCACTCATGTCGTTGATCGCCCCTCTCCCGTACAGGATCACGAAAGGCGGGGTTTGGAGGACTGCTAGCCCTTGTCGCGGTGCACGCCGGAAGGAGGGATGGAGAAGAATTGTGTGGCGGCGCTAAGATCTGGAACGGTGCGAAACCATATGATACAGCGGCGGCTAGGGTAGAGCATGTCAGGTCGGTCGTGCGAGTAAGACCAAGTACTGTATAATAGTAGGCCTTTGGCCCAAACCCCACGTCCAAGTCAATAATAGCCCCACTATCCAAAAGAATCAGAAACGGCTGAGTAATTAAGGCGTCCGTTAATTATTAATTAATGACTTAATAAATTTTCTGACTCACACTACACTTAGAGCATAGTTAATAGTATAGCCAACATCTGGCTATATGAAGTTGACACATCATCTAGAACCAACCTAATACGTAGCCTGCTTACAATAGTTAGTCCCTTTAGTATAATACTATATCATTAATAATGGCCCCACCTTTTGTCTCACAATGTATGTGTAGTCTGAAATGCCAGGCGTGCAGCGGGCGGTGCCCTCGGTCGGCGTGCCTCTTCAACGGCGGAAGCAGTGAGAGGTCGTGTCGCCCTGATTTGCCATCATTATGGAGCGGCGGGCTCAGCTGGTGCTTGGCGGGAAGGTTTTGATTTTTGATTCAGTTGTTGTGCTGCTACCGTCCAATATTCGCATGTGGTTGTTTCTAGAATAAAAAAAAGGAGGTACTGCTACTTATGTTACTCCCACTGTGGATAGCCTTGCGCTTGGCTCTTCGCCTCTTCCGGAAGTCGAACAATAATGGTGGTACTACAGTAGTATAGTACTTCTGGCAATCTGACACCAAATGAACTGTTGCACGTCCACCGCTTGTAAGCAAAAGTTTCTCCACATGCTGAGAGCCACCGCGCACGCGTTGGCGAGGGAGAAGGCGTAGTAAGCAAGCTTCTCGTCGTTCTGCGAGTTGATGGGACACATCAAAGTTATTTAGTAGTACGTACTCTCTCCAAAAAAGGGCTGACCATGTCATGGCTACCATCCCGTGCTCCATCATTCAGTAGGTGCCATCAAGTGCACAACTCACTTACGCACTGCTTATCTGATTATCTCCATTTTCTTGCATGACACGTGCACCTTGATGCTAGATGTCTCGCATGTTGGCAAAAGGATGAACAAAGCTCACGTAAAAAAAGAGTGGAAGAACATAGATTCCCGACGACCGAGAAGGAGCAAGGAACCTCGCGGTGGAGCGTCTGCAAGGAACCTTGCGCGTTTTCCCCTGTTTTTTGCTGCCTGCCCGCCTATAAACAAATAAAAGAACATGAACTCTTCGCTAACCACTAGAGACGATACATCTGGATGCTAAGTTGGAGATATTTTATTAGTTTATATTGATAACCACGTAAGAAGCCATGCATGTACAGGACGCATGCAGCCACGCATGTACACACGCCAATGCACTAACTCATGCCGATCCAACTCATGCACAAACGCGCAGAGCATGGAGCACACAACGCACGTACACAACAGATGCATGCACACACACTCGGCCGCAGAATGCACGTGAATAACACATGCATGCACACACACTCGGCTGCATGGAGGCATGCGCCATCTGCGGTGACGTCCAGTTCATCGTGCTACGGCGAAGCTCGCACACAATGGCGCCTACGCATCTCTTGCAGCACCTCTTTGCCGTCGTTGCTCAACGACTAGCCGGAGACGAAGACGACCGCAGCCTCGGCCTTAGAGCTAGCACCGATGGAAAAGCACGCCCGCTGCACGCACACGAGCACGTACGGAGTGCCCACGACGTGGTTCGTCCCCAATCGCCTCTACTCCTTCTGTGCACGTTGTCTATGAAGGCGGCTGCATGCCTAATGATGATGTGGGTGAGATCTTCTAGGACTCGGATGATGACGAGGAGGGTGTCTCCAACAGCGTTCCTTGGCTCGCACCTCTTGCATCACAGTGGTCGAGCTTGGAGTCATTCTTCTGGTACACGTGGCATCTCAGATCTGGACACAAGGTGGCATGCACCGTCAAGGGGGTCAGGGCGGACGCGGCCTCTCACTGCATCCGCCATTTGAAGTGGCGCGCCGGCCCAAGGCGCCGCTCGCTGCACTCCCAGCTGTACCCGCCTCCTCGCCGCATTCAAAAACCTACATTTACTAGTATGTATACACGTGCAAGGCACGTCTTAATATAACAGAGTGATTTTGGTAAAAGGGAAAAGAAGTAATATATGTGCTAATAGATTCAAAGAAAAAGAAATTATAGTGATGTATAAATGCCGATATTAGTTCAATATTGTAAAAGCGGGAAGTAGTATTCATGCCATAAAACTGTACGTTCATTTAAAAAGAATTGCACGTTGCTTCACTTTTTCCACGTGTTCTTTTTTTGAGAAATATCCACATAATCCTACTAAACCATCTCGACTGGGCTCAATCAAACCATCTGGTGGTCATGTGGCAACACAGCCCATTGGAGCTAGTTATGAGCTAGTTATGCGGGTTTAACAGAGGGGTTTGATGGAGGCGAGGAGGCGTGTTCAGCCGGGCGTGCAGCAGACGACGCAGTACTATTTGATTTGACAGCTACTATTGTATATTATAAAAAACAAAGAAGAGTAGTATTGTAGTAGAGATAGGGATAAGAGTAGAGACTAGGGAGGAGCACCATCTACTGCTTCGTGGGCTACTCCTGCGCTCCATTAGGCGGCCGCAACGTTCCCTACAGCCACTCCCTCCTGCACTCCATTCGGCGGACGCTGTTGGAATTTGGGGAGCGCACTCTCGCGACTGCTGGTAGCGACGACTTCTTCCCCGACCTCGGCAACCTCTTCCTCAACGACATGGGCGACAACCTCAATGCCAACGGTGCTGCTCCAGTTGCACCGTATGTGTTTCTGTCCTTCCTATTCGAAATCATGGTAGAATTCATGTTTCTAGTCTGTGTCCTAGATTCGATCTGTTCATCTACTATGCTAGTCCACATGATTAGTTTAATCTCTGTTATAGCCGTCATGATTTATTTTGTGCTTATTCAGACTAAATCTCGTAGTAACTTGCTCATATATTCAACTGGCGCAACGTCCCCTACAGCCACTCCCATTTCATGGACGGCCTGGTCGATGCCTCCAAAGAGACCTTCATCCACTGCTATGAGTGCTCGATGTCGTTTTGGGGCTCGCCGGCGGACATCGTGCATCACCTCACGCAGGCGCGTGGTGATCACTACTGGCCCTTGGCGGAGAACATCAAGTACGAGATGTGCTACCCGTTCACCATGCCGGAGTCGCTGGAGGATCACCGCCGCCTGCTAGTCTCGGAGGAGGACGGCACCATCTTCCTCTTGATCGTGGGCACCAGCGAGGCCCACGCAGGCTGCTGCCCCATCTCTATAGTGTGCATCAGGGGCGACGCCGCTGACGCTGACACTGACACGAGGCCGATGTACGGGTGCATGCTCACTGTTACTACCCCTCAGAGGTACGTGGGCGGCGCCACTGGCTGGGCTGGCTACATCAAGCTAACTTGGACTGTGCAGAGCTGGGACCTTCCCGCCGATGTGGACATGGAAGACGCATGGTATGATTTGGCCCCCAACGAGGTGCACGGGAACTCCAAGGAGGTTCACGTGGACATATGCATTACCAAGTTAAATGTTGATCATTAGTCTTCGCTTAATGTAATCCGCTGTCTAAGCATCTGGAGACTTCCATGCATGATCTTGCTCTATTGGAGTATCGCGCATGAATAGAAGTGTATCCATTTATGGTTTAGTCTAGAATCTTCCATGTATGAAATTTTTACTATAGTACTGGTGAAAGACTTATGATGAACCATTTCTTACATCTCCTATGACCAGCTGATGGCTACATGACACTGCCACGTCATCTATAGCCAACCTTGTAGCCTTCAAGTATAATACTCCCTCTATCTAGGTGTCATCTTACGAAAACCAAATAATCCCAAAATACTTAGGCGCGGTGCATTAACTTCTACCTCGTTTCTTGTTTCTTGACATATCAACCAAAGAGATGTGGGTGTGCATGCTTTTAATGACTTGAGACTAGCAAACACGACATGCAGTGGTTAGTTCATTGCATGCAATGCTATTAATTAGCAAATAAACATTAAGTTCTCTCGTCTCTTCCGAAGGTCGAACAATGATGATGGTACTACAGTCGATAGTGTACTACTAGTAAGCAAAGCTTCTCCTCGTTTGCGAGTAGACCGGACACATCAAAAGTAGTGCATTGTCTCCAAAAAGGGTTGACCATGTCCATGGCTACCATCCCGTGCTCCGTCATTCAGTGTGTGCTTCTCGTCGTTCTGCGAGTTGACGGGACACATCAAATTTAATACGTATTCAGTACTCTCTCCAAAAAGGGCCGACCATGTCCATCAGTCCATGGCTACCATCCAGTGCTCCGTCATTGAGTACGTGTTATTCACGTGCCATCGAGGAGGAAAAATATTACTACGTAGTACTAGGTGCCATCGTAGTGCACGACTCACTTACACACTGCTTATCTCCATTTTCTGGCATGACACGTGCACCTTGATGCTAGATGTCCCGCGTGTTGGCAAAAGGATGAACAAAGCTCATGTCAAAAAAAAGAGTGGAAGGACATAGATTCCCGACGACCGAGAAGGAGCATGGAACCTCGTGGTGGAGCATCTGCACTCATAGTATTTTATATTATTTAGCGATATAAAATCAACAAATCATGTCCACAGTAGACCGGAAGAGTACGAAACACGGCAGCCCAGTGTAGTTACATCATACTATATGTGGCCAACCCACGCTATCACCATATTTCTTGGCCTCTGTGCGACACCTTGCTCTAGTAATCCACCAGCCCGTATCGCTTCTCACTCCTCATCTCTCTCAATCTGCGGCGAGCTGGCGTTTTTGCCGTCTATTGAGGTCGGTTAACTCATCACATGCTAGCGACATGCCAAGAGCATTCTCAAAAAATATTGTACTCTATTGTTATGCCAAGAAGAGGAAGCGCTTTGACCGACGGAACAAACGAGAGAGGCGTGTCGTGCCATGAGTGGGTCTAGTTTCTCGTTTTGAACTTGTTTGGTGTAGTAGTAACACTTGGTTTTGACTATTGGTAAGATTTTATATACTCCCTCTGTCTAGTGAATAAGTCATCTTAGATTGTGCACCGTGACCAAGGAAGAGGGGAAAACGAGAGAAATTAATATTTATTTGCTAATTAATAGCATTGCATGCAATGATCTAACCATTGCATGTCGTGTTTGGTAGTCTAAGTCATTGAAAACATGCACGCCCCACATCTATTATTGGTGGATATGTCAAGAAACAAGAAACATGGTGGGAGTTAATGCACCGCGCCTAAGTATTTTGGGATTATTTGGTTTTCGTAAGGTGACTTATACACCTAGACGGAGGGAGTAGGGCCTAATGTATTCTTCGAGGATGCCTTTGACTATTGATAAGATTTTATATAATTTGAAAATTATATCATTCGAAGATCCTTTCACGTTCCTTTTTCAAAAAGAAAAAAGATTCTTTCATGTACGAATTTGACTGTACGCTTTGAGCAACTTGCATGTCCTATACCGCTCCTGTTTGGATACTCTAACTTAGCTAGAGGTTAGACTAACTCATGACTAACCCTAAACTAACTGTAGCCAAAGAGGTGTTTCGGTGACAGGGTTAGATTGACAATAAGTGCACTTGATGGAGAGAGAAAAGTGATTTTTCAGTGGGCCCAAGGAGGTACTTACTGTGGGAAACGTGAAGTGATGGTTGCTTCGCCCGAGCAACTTATTACTCTGGGAATATGGGAGTACCAGCAGATTCAAGGAACAGAGAAATGATGGTTGCTTCGTCCGAGCAACTTACTGTGGCGAAGGTGGGGCTCTATGATTTGACTGCTCACTAGTCATTACTAATGCGGCGCAACGACCAGGGTGAATCTTTCCTTGCAGTTGTGCACTCAATATTGCTACACGGCAGGTGGAGCCGGATGAAGGATGTCCCACATGTCGGTGAAACGAAGTTGAATTGTTTCTGGCATTGCTATCAATCCTTCAGGATTTGTTTATATGTACGCATAATTTTAATGAAATTGTACTGTGATGATATGAAGGTTTCAACTTTGATTCCCGCAGGGAAAAAAAGGTTTCAACTTAGGATTCATGTGTCCTCTTGCCTCAAGATTATCTCGTTACAACATTCCATCAAATACAAATGAAACTACTACCATGGCTGCTAATGCATCTCAATGGTTCGCAGATCAGCACCAATATTCACATCACAACTGAAGACAAAGTTGTGAGAAGGTGTACAAATAAAGAAAAATATATAATTGATCGATGATGTTCGTAGGCATGGGTCCATTTCCTGGGACAGTGTTCATTGCTTGGCAGCTAGTTTCACCCAACGCTGTAGCCAAAAAGGGGGTGTACGGAGGACACCACAATCCGATCATTTTGTGCAGCTCCACTAAAATCAAGCTGACCATCCCTGTTTGCAAAGATATCCAGTTAGTGTGATTACAATAATAGTGGAACTAGATGATGAAACATAACACACACACACACAAATAGAAGCCGATCACCTCTGCGATCTCTCTTTAGGACTAACTACTTGTTGGAGAAGATTAGGCAGGAGTTGGATGAGGAGGATAACAAAACCAATCTCCCTTTCTACAGTCCCACAGAAATGTAAAAACGTTGCCCGTGTGACATTTTGGGAGAACTGCACAAAACACTCTTAAGAAAAAAGTGATTTGTGCAGTTCACCAAAAGGTCGCAATAGCAACGAGGTGAAATGGCTAGCCCTGTTTGCAAAAAAGAGGTAGAAAGGAAACAATTACTGGTGAATAACATGAGTTGAAGACACATACGCCGACAAAAAAGAAGCATATTCCATGTACTAAGGGAAAGATAGCAGCATGGTGGTTTATCAAAAATGGTTTGAGGACGAGATTGCAAGATGGAAAGTACGCCAGCCGAGATATGTTTTAAGCAAACAACTAAACAAGATCCACATGCAGCAACGTGGGAACATGAGCAGTGGAGCAAGGCCGGAGGAAGCTGTACCTGAGGGTCGTCGGGATGTTACTAGGAGGGCGCCGGCGTCCGGGAATTGCCCTTACTACGGCAGCGAACAAGTGGTGAAGGCCCTACCGTGCCGGAGCTTGGTCAGAGAGAACGGCGGGTACCGCCGATCGGGACGTACTACCTCAACGCCGTCAAACGGAGAAACGATGCACATCCTCCCTTTCCGCCGGCGGACGGGATGCGGACGGTTCACTAACCAACGGTGAGAGAGAGAGGCCACCGCCACCTTGTGTGAGATGGTGTGACGAGAGACAAACCCCGGCAGGCAGGCTCCGTTGTATATAGTGGAGTGGATTTTTCCATTTTCCCCACGGCAATTGTTTTATATTCTGTACTACGCGCCATTGAGGAGGAATATATAACTTTATTTAATACAAACGCGTCAAGTCGAACTTTGTTCCGTCTAGGCATGGTACCCGACCCTCCTTCAAGTAAACAACCGCTACACGCGTCAAATTATCACATGGGCTGCCTTTTCGTATAGAAACGAACTCCATCGTGTACCCGCGCGGGTGTGGCCGGGAACAAGACGTGAGTACGTGCGTCTTGCGTGCACCTCTTCTTTAGGTGCAGGTACGTACGTGGGTGGATGTGAGAGAGATGGTTTGTGCGAAGCCGAGGCAATGTGTCGATGATATCTCAAACAAAAAATGTAACATATGCAATGTGTGTGAAACAGAGTCATGGATATATTACATATAGAGGGAGCGATCCACGAGAAGAGAGTGGAGGGATCATCGGCGTGAGATATCGATAGAATCAAAAACAGGGATGAAGTGTGTGGCTGCGCGATCGATAAAGAGTGCCATCGAATTTGTGTTTTCCCACGTCAAAGATACAGGACGGCTGGCCTACTTGAATTTGAGAGGGCAGAGGTGCAGTTTTTCTCTGTGGCATGGATACCTACCTACAACGTTCGATTATCGGTGGGGGGAGGGGGCAGAGACCTAACTATAGAGAGATAGATCGACTAGTATATGCGTGGAGAAGGAGAGAGACCTAGCTATGTATAGAGGGAGATCGATCGGCATCCATGGATATGTGTAGCAGAGGAATAAGGTTGGGAGAAAGACAAAGGTAGAGTGTCAGAGGGTTGGTGGTGGAGTGGCATCTCACAAATGGTGGGAGAGGCCTGCTAGACAAACGGAGGGTAAGAGAGGGCAGGGATGTCTGTCTGTCTATGCACGTGCGTGTGAGAGACAGGTCGGGAGGTATGCAAGGATTATGAGGGGAGATGATATGGTTGTGATAAGCATACGTAACTACATAGGAAGATCAACTGTCGTGTGTCCGAGAAAGGGAGAGACATAACTAGTGAGGTAAGTCTATCGGTGCGTGGGGAAAAGAATTATAGTCGACCTAGCTATATGTAGGGAGATCAGTACGTATACATGCATGCATGTGTTAGAAGCAAATAAGGTCCGGAGAGACAGACAGGGGGAGAGGGGTGCGGCTAGGAGGTGGTGCGAGAGGCCTACTATGTTGAGGGGGGGAGTGTGCGACTATGAGATCGATGAAAAGAGGGGCGGGAGTGTGCACCTGCGTGGAACCGTATTGGACATAGGGGGCATGGACGGTGAGAAGAGAAGAGGGGAAGTATGTGTTTGTGGTAGGCACACTTGGCTAGAGAGGTATATCGACTGGTCTGTGCCGGAAAGAAGGAGTCGGGGGCCTACACACACCGCGGGTGAACGACCTAAAGAGAAATAACGAATGTGCGCGATGGAGGGGGCGCTGAGGGAGGGCGAGAGGGGGGCGGGTGTGTGCATGCATGATAGAAAATTAGCGCTAGATAGCCACAAAGAGAAGAGGATCGCGAAGGTGTTAAAGACGAACATAGATCATAATTCATTATAAAAAACTGGATACGGATACTTGAAGAAGATATCATAATGTAGAACATTGATTATAATTTGGGCTAATGTGTGGCTTTTGCAGCTCAGGGCTAAATACTTGTCATAATGTAGGGGGCGGGGCACTATACTTTGTGTGATAAAAACAGTGTAGTATGGAACATGGTTTAGATTATGAATATATAGTTAGTACATCAAATGTACTATTATTTGGAATCAACATCAAGTGTATTCAAAAAATTGAATTCGAGTTCATATAGTACACATAGTTCATATCTATCTCTATAGTAATCATGTAGTGTGTTGTTAAGGTAATACACGAATGATGGTTGAAGTTGGCAACAATCATGATTGTAGATTCTTATTGAAATAGAGAAACGAATTCAAATTCAGTTCAAATTGCAGCGGTAGTGTAGACATTTGGAATGCACTAAAATGTTGGCATGAGTAGGTTACATGCATTATACAGCCAGCGAAAAAAATTAATTGGACATAACATGGATCCATACTCCCTCCTTCCATCTATAGAGGGCCTAATTCGTTTTTTAAGACCGCCTTTGACTATTGACAAGATTAATAGTACATGACATGCACAATGTGAAAATTATATCATTGAAATCTCCTTTCACACACGAATTTAACGGTGTGCTCTGTGTAAGTTGCATGTCATATATTATTACTCTAATATTTGGTTGGTCAAATTTAGCCTCGAAAAACGCATTAGGCCCTATATAGGCCCTGTTTGGACCCATAGAAAGAGGGAGTAGCTTTGAATAGCATTTGTATAGTAAAAAGGGACAAGACTATCTCTTTGTGTGGTGTGAACAGTTTTTATTTTTTCGTTTTTTTCATTGAGGGAAGTGCGAATTGATTTGGTATGTACAAGTACAATATTACACGTTAGGCTTGTCCCTAAAATTCAAACCGCGCCTTGTTATATCCTGAAAATTCAGATATCGTGCTCCCAAAACTGGCGCCTTCACAACTCGCGCCTGGCTATCCGGAAATTACAACGCGCGCGAAAACTCCCTCCAGCTGCCAAATCCCGACACGCGAAATCCCCCTTCTAACCCTGAGCCGAAAGGGCCGCTAGTTCAAATCGGTGGGGGTACTTTGTAACACACCCTACATTTTGGACAAGCGCATCCCTAAGTCATGGTTCCCCCCTCCCATTGCCTCCTTTTCGCCATTCGAAATCTCGCCTCCATAACCTCTCCGCTCCAGCCGCGAAACCCCACTCTCCTCCGTCCGCCACCTCACCGCTGCCCAGCCGGAGCCTCTTCCCCGACGACATCGTCCATCGCAACAGCTCGACGTCCCTCATCCGCCTCCCCGGATGAGGATCCGTCGTCCATCCCGTTGTCCCGCCGGTTCAGCGGCCCCGTCCTCCACCTCCAAGGAGATGCTCCGACGATCGCCTCGTCTATCATGGCTGCTCCATCCCCACAGCGCCGCCTTAACCTGCTCCACCAGAACCGCAGCATCCTCACCGACTGCTCGGACGAAGCCGAGGCCTACTCGGCGCCACAAAAGAGGTTGTACACTCATCGCATCGCACCTTCTCCTTAACTCGACCTCCTGGCGCCGATGGTGCTCTATCCCGCACCCCCATGGAGCGGCTACATCGAAGCTGGCGCCGCGGGCGACATCTCCACGGCGGCTCTCCCCAGTGCCAGGCCCCTTCGGCGGCAGCGTCCATACCAGCCGGATCTGCTGCTGCTCCGGCTGTCGCTCGGTCGCTCGTGCTGCTGCTCCGGCTCTCACTCGCTCGCTCGCTCGCCCAGCTGCTGCTGCTCCGGCTCTCGCTCGCGCTTCTGCTGCTACTGCCCGGGCTCTCGCTCGCTCGCGCTGCTGCTCTCCCCCTTGCTCGTGCTACTGCTCTGCTCCGATTTAGCTACACTTCAGTCGACTGAATCGACTTTTCGGTCAGACGATTTTCAGGGGGTGGTGGGTCTCGCCGGAGTTAAGGAAGAACCAACTGCAGCGGGGAGGGGGCTCGCCGGAGAGGTACCCCACTATCTATCTTAGGGTTCTGGGTGGGGTGCTGCTCGCCGGTGGTGGGGGCGCGGTGGTGGGGCGGTGGCGTGCGGATCGCTGAAGAAAAAGCTTGGCGTGGGGGGGCTAGAGGGCTGGCCG
>NC_057805.1:305692058-305736635 GCF_018294505.1 Triticum aestivum | reverse complement strand
CGATGGTGGGGAGTTTTTTCGGGGTGGCGAGGCAGCGGCGGACTGGCGGTGGGGAGTTCTTTCGGGGCGGCGAGGCGGCGCGGGGTTCGGTCGGTGGTGGCTGACGGCTCAGGGGGGTGCAGGTTGAAGATGAACTGCATGCCCTCCCTAAACTATCCCATGTGAAGTGCCTCTCTGCTACCATTGCGTTCAGTTTCGACAGTAACATTCGGATTCCACAGTAAATTTCAGTTTTGACAGTTAAGTTCAGAGTCAACAGTTTTTACCTCATCTGTTGTAGTCAGGTGGTTTTTGGTGATGTAAATTTTACATCTATCACTTTTTGGTAATGCATTTTACATCATCTATTGGAGATGCTATTAGAATCCCACTTGAGATTAACGATGTCTGTCTTGTGCTGCTTCAGCCTTGACGTCTTACGGCTCACCGGAGCTGCTCCAAGGACGGAACAATCCATCACAACAGAGCAGTGCCCTGGACGCCGTCTACAGATTCCTCAGATCTTCCTCCACACCTCCGACAGCCACCTCTGCCTCAACTTCTTCAGCGACCAACCCAATGATGCTGAGGTCGACACAGCTATGGCTAAGAGGTTGTACACTTGTCGCATCACTTATTACTCTACATTCATGTCGATCCATTAGGGCTATTGTGGTTCAACGAAAAAACATAGCAATAGGAAATTTTCCTATGGCACTCTACTATTCAATTATTCATGCATTTTGTTGAAAGGAATGGAGCAAAACATCCACCTGGACCTACTTTTCAAAATCCTATGCATGAAAACAAAACCAAGTGCATTAGTGGCAGAATAACATTCTAACTGTACACGCTTTCATATGGTTTCACTTTATTTTGGCCATGTTTCTTTGCATTCCTCTACTCCTCCTTTTCCTGTGAACCAAACACCCAAGTTGACAGAAATCATGTGTTCACAAATGCTTTGTTTCCCATATGCATTCCTATCCTATTCCAGTGTTTTTCCTCCTATCCATGCGTTTTTAGAATCATGCAAGCCAAATGAGCCCTTACAGAATTACTTCGGTTACAGGTAGGTGTTGAAGAAAACTTTGTGTGGTTTGTCCTGCTCCTGCCGCGACGTCGTCCACCTCACCTGAGCTGCTCCATCGACAGAAGCATCCACCAAACCAGACACCACAACTCCTGACCGTCTTTCGCCGCCTCAGATCTCCTTCCCTGCTGCCGGCACCCACCGCAACGGCATCACCATCATCGACTCAGCAGATGAACCTGAGGAGTACACGGGTCCACAAGAGAGGTCGCACTCTTTTGTTTATGCTTATGTTATGCATTGCTTAATATTACCTGCTACTTTATTGTCATGTTCACCTCTTAGACTCCAAGTCAGGTCCAAATTGATGTTCAAACTTGAGTTCTAAATTAGTTGTGGGGCACATATCGAGGCAGCAATGAATAGTATCTCTGTCTAATATCTGGTTCACCTAGGGTATGCCTATGTTGTTCATCTTGGGTGGGAAACAAATAGTAAAGCAATCATCATCTATTTTTTTATTAAATTAAAGCAATCATCAGCCTGCTATCATTATTTTTGGATCCATCCACTAGTTGTTACCATTACTCTAGATTTATGCATGCTCTCCTTACATAATCTCACTATATTTTTTTGTATGCATGTCAGATATTGTACATAGTCATGCTGAACATGTAGAGAAAAAGAGAAGAGTTTTGCGCGGCAATACAATGTCATGCAGACATCGCTCCATGGTGGGTTCAATGGCAAACCCTCCCCCCTCTCCAGATTGTAATCCAGAGGAAGATATCTGTTCTGGGGCGGATTCAGACGCAGCTGACCACTCCTATTTACACCCCAAGGTGTTTGCTCTAACTTGGCATGATGATGTTAGTCATATCATGCATATGTTGCCTTGCAGTGCCTACTTTCGATATCAGATATGTCATCTGCTTAGTTTAGACATGTTCTGTAATGCCACCTGTTTAGTTTCAATATCATATATGGGAATTATGCAGTCTCATGTCTTTTAGCCAGCCATAATATATGTGAAATGTGCAATGCCATCCTGTTTAACCAGGCATCATATATTCGAATGATATCTAGCCCATCCTTTTCTTCATTAAATTTCCATTTGTCGACAATGTTTGTACATTAAACTACTCTTCCTGTGAATCAGCCTTTTGAGTGGGTGATGGAAAAATCTGGAGTGAAAACAAGGCCTTTAGAGTAGACAGTGCTATCTGTCGAAGCAGATCTCTTACTGGGTCCCGATAGCTCCTCAGAGATGGATTCAGAGACAGATGACCAGTCCTATTCCCCCACCGAGGTGTATGCTCTAACTTGGCAAGGTTCTACTGCTCATATCATGCATATGGTGTCTTGCATTTCAAAGTTTAGACATCATATACACAATATTCAACACCATGTTCTTAGTTCAGACATCATATATGCGAATGCCCTCCGCTTAGCATATAAATCACATATGTGAATTAAATCATGCGGTCCTGGTTACTTAGATAACATGTATGTGAATTATGTCATGCGATCTTGTTTAGTTAGTCATCATATCTTTGAATTATGTTATGCTATGCTATCCAGTTTAGATAGACATCATATATGTGAAATTATGTCATGCTATCCGTTTTAGTTAAACAATATACATGTCAATTATTTAATGCCCTCATTTTTCCACACTATCTATTGTATCTGTCTCTCATACAATGTCTGTACATTCAATTATGTTTCATGTTTATCGGCCATTTGGATTGGAGCGGGTGATGGCAGTATCTAGCGGAGTAAAAACACGGTCTTCAAATAAAACAGTGCTACCTCTTGGTGGAGATAGCACCCCGGTTGTACATGCACGAGAACCAGCCCTACCACACATAACCCAGACTCTCATAGATTTTACCCCTACTGCGATGGACAGAGAACCAGCTTCACCCAATCTAACCCCAACCCCAGCACATAGTAACCCAGTTCCTGTTGACACAGCACCATCTCCACCACAGAGCTCCCAAACAAGAGCAGTTAGTAAGGCAGCTCTAGTGCCCAAAGCGCCAGTACTACCACGGCCAACCCCAACTCCACCAGTTAGTACACCTATTCCTGTGGAGGAAGCACAACCAGCCATTCATAGTTTAGAATCTATCGCATTTGATGTTGTTAAATCCTATGTGCGTATCTTCCCATCATGGAAATATTATACTGAAGATGAAGGAAAATGCCAGTTGCAGCTGTTTGTCCAGGAGTTATGTGTAAGTAATGTTATTCATGGAAATTACTTTGCTTTGTCCCATACATTCTACCTCCATGATGGTTATAATACAGCAAATTTTCCTATTTTTCTCTATAGAGAAGGACCGATTTGGAAACTCAGGATGAGGTAACCTGTGCTAATACCTCTGCTATCTTCAAGAATGCTTGGTGGCAGTATCGGAATTACCTGAAGAAAATGTACTTCACTAGCAAAGAAACTCATCAAATTCCCTTACGTTCTCCTGAGACACATTTACTAGACGATGACTGGGAACGCCTTGTTCTTTACTCGTCCCGAACCAAGAATGTGGTAAGGTCTATGAGCTCATTTTATTTTAAGTACTATATGCTTGCGTCTTACTATACTCTGTTCATGTAGAACAAGTGCTTAAACCTGAAGAACAACTGTTCTCATTTAAGATTCCATTGCTATTGTGCATACTGCTTTGCTCTTGTATCATTATATTTACTCATACAAACTTATTTTTAAATTGAACTATCCAATGGAAACTCCAATGGCACAACAGGTATGTTTACGCATGTTTCTTTAACAGGTTTGCTCTTATAAATAGCTCTGTTGATTTCAATTTCAATTGTGTATACAGTTGACTTCTCATATCATGCACATTACTAGCATCATAACAGGGCCAATAGTGTTGTTGTACATGTAGACCCGTGGTACCCATTTGAAATCTTGTTGTGCCGTTTAGTTTCCCACGCTTTGTATTCTTTCAGTGCTGCTTTCTCTTGAACTGATATGATTTGAACCGTGCCTCTATTTTGATTTGGCAAGACAATGCAGTGACCATAGGACATAGATATATGTTTGTTTGATGCTTTTATAATGTACTACTTGGCAATAGAAGACTTGGTAGTTTAATCTTGTCCACCTTACTAATGAACTGGTTCACCGAAATGAGTTTCATATACTAGTACATGCTAAACCTGTTATGTGTCTGCTTGTTTCTTCTTTTAGAATGCTGACAGAATATTGGGGAAGAGTGCCTTATTAAGCAACGATAAAGGAAGTAATGCAGATAAGGTTCAGGATCGTGAGACATCCTTGTTGGTCTCCAACAAAGCTGATAAAACAACTAAGGAAAACTATCTTGAAGACAGTGAGGCAACCCCAAAGTCCTGTCTTGGTTTACTGTTCGAGTTACTGGCCACTACCGCTTGCACAAGCTATTCAAACTCACTGTCTGAATCAGTTCGGTTTCTTGGGTCTCAACTACAAGCTGAAATACATCGATCGGCTGTGCTGCGACAAGAAGCGGAAGGACTGCGGAAGTTCCTAGAGCATTCAGATGCATACTTTCTGGTGCAATAGCAAGCGTTGGAGGATTTTAGCGCCAAACAGGACAAAGCTAATAAGCTTGCTAAGCTTATTGCCAGCATGGTGGATACCCAGGATAACGTTTCTTGAGCTCTTCTGAAGTTGTTTCAGTTATGGACTTGTTTTCCTGCTGCGTTTATTTGCACTGGTAGCCAATTTTGATGGCCAGTGTATGTAATATGCTGCTTTCTTCCCTATATTTGCACTGGTGGCGAACTTTGATGCCAAGTGGATGTAATACGTGCAATAGCTGTAATAGGCTAGCGTTAGTTGCTTGCTTATTTATTTCCTTATTGTCTTGTTTAGTTGTTTGCTTGTAGTCACTGCAGTTCCTTTTCCGCGTTTTTTTAGTGGCGACAATAACCTAGTTTTGGTAACTAGGCCACAATAATCATGGCAACACACGGACAATTGTAACCATGGGCCTCCTGCGGGCCACTGGATCCATGGGCCTTCTACGGGCCGTAGGATCCATGGGCCTTTTACGGGCCGTAGAATCCATGGACTTTCTATGGGCCGTATGATCCATGGGCCTTCTACGGGCCATAGGATCCATTGGCCTTCTACGGGCCGTATAATCATTTCGCCAAACATGGGCCGTACTATTCGTGTACCATAACGGGCCGTTAAAAGGCCGTATTTGATAACGCTATGAAAATAGCCCAACGGGTTAACGGGCCGAATGTAACCACGGGTTGTATTTGGCCCACAAACGGAACAGGCCCGTAACGGACCGTATCTAACCGAATTCTAGAAATGAGCCCAAGAATAAATGGCCCCTTAGAAGGCCGAAAGTTAACATGGGCTGGAAACGGCCGATGGAATAATGGGCCGTTAATGGGTATAAAGCGATACACTATTCATTATGGGCTAGTTTCATCTCGGGCCTTTAATGGGCCGAGAGTTACAAAGAACCTCATATGGGCCGAAAGACATCATGGGCCATACATGGGCCGGAAGTTACAACGGGCTGGAATCATATTGGACGGCCCAGATGAAGCTATTGGGCTTAATTCCGATAGGCCGTAACAGGTCGGTAGTAAGCGGGCCGTAAATGGGCTATATACGAACAAGCCGTTAACAGGCTCCGTGGGCCGGCCCGTTACCTTTTGACCAAGTCAAACGGGCCGGCCTTTTCACCGGAATGGCCTCTGTTGGGCCGGGCCACATGTCGACGTATCATAGGCACCTCCTGTCCAATGAGTGGATGACATCTGTCCGAACATTGAGCCGACACGTGTTTCCTCTGGCCAATGAGAATTTTACACGTGGAAAATTCCCATTGGTCCGGGCTATTAACGGGTTATCGGATCCAAAACCGGACCCGATAGCTTAACGGCGTCCTGTTAGGGTGGATGCCATGTGTCGGTCACCCTTGACGAAAACACTTCTATGAAGCACGATTTATCGTCATGGAAGTGGACATTTCCGTGATGATAATTTTGGTAATGTCATGAAACACTTCTACGACAGCACATGTATGACTATCTTGATTCTGTCATAAATTTGTCATGGATGTACATGCATGACAGAAAACGTGACCTACTGTGACAAACACGTATCATCACGGAAGTGTCTTTTTTTTGTAGTGACTTCTTTGTCCTCCTGTTCCCATATCAGTTTCATGTCGTAGTATCCTGCCACACCCATACGGTTGGGGTGTATGTTCTACTTCTGAAGTTCCGATTGCTTGAAACTCTTCTCAGCAAACTCTTTAGTTGCTCTGGCCCTTTTGAATTCTGCCCAGTCTTCCTTTGTAATTTGGGGGTATGCGGGGATTCGGTCCTTGCCTTCACTTAAGTACTTCTTGTACAGCACGTGCTTCCAGTTTCTCCAAGCATCCCTAGCCTTCTTCAGTGCACCGTGTTCCACCTGCATTCTCCACTGCTCTGGAACGTTGAAGTGATCCATGATCTCCCAGACTATCCTTCGTCGTGTTTCTATGTCAGCCTTCCGAAACCCCGGCAGATTAATGTTGAGCCTTGCCCTGCCAACAAATCCACACACACTCCTGAACCTCATGCGTGCTTTATCTGGTTTAGTTGGAGCCCAAGACTTTAAATCAATCTCGGTTACTTCATATACACCTTTAGGCTGGTGTGTGGGCTTCCTTGGAGCATTCCTCCGTGTCCTGACCGGAAGGGTAATTGCTGCAGCTCTATCCCGTTCAAGCTACTTGATCCCTCACAATCTACTGAAGACCTAGGGTTGTCCGAATCAGATGAAGATACATGGCCCGAAGCATGAGTGATATCGCTGCTACTCGTCATCTACAGAGAACACATGCGAAACTCGGGAAAGGAGGATAAGCATAAAACTAACAACTTGGTATCAAGCTTTCTAAACATGTCATGCATTAATTTAGAAAATGTACGGCTAATTTGTTAAGTTTGTGTGACTCGGGCACCCGCGGTCTGTAAATAGGCAGTAACTTATTCAAATACAGCTTATATGTAGTAAGGAAGGTAGATAATGAACATATATATGCTCTCCCTTATTTTATAACCAATTTGGGAACATACAGAATGAAATTGGAAGAAGGATTGCGAGGAAATATGCCTCACCGCGATGGAGAGCAGTAACTAATAAGCTTCTTAATGCAAACCCGGTCGGACCATAGGAGAGGCGAGGGTTACTGCATCGATACGCTCGAGAGTGGCTGGCGAGCAAACGAAGACGACGAGGCGCGGGCCGCCGCGTGTTGGGAATGGCAGTGGAGGTAGGCTTGACACCGATGAGCGGGCACATAGCTGGGGTGAGCACGACGGCACCGGAGAGGGTTCTGCTGTGGATCTGGGGGAGGGAGGAGCTGGCGAAGGAGATTCGGTGGACTAGTTGAGTGAAACGCGGGTGTACGGTGGGGGTGTTGGGGACTCCGGGTGTTGGCGGCCTAGGTGAAAGGGTGAAAAATATCCCCGGTCGCCGCGCGCGCGGAAAGGCCTATGCAAACGGTTGCCTCTAAGCGCTCGTGTGCACAAACAGAATAATTTCGTTTGAAATGAAGACGTACTAATTTTGAAATGAAGACGTGAGTTCATCGTTTTGCCTCTAAATTTTTCCCACATAAACCAATCACAATTTTACCACGGGTTTGATTTGCTAGTGCATTTCAGGTCTCGTGTGCTATATGTAAGACATTTTTTGGCATTTACCGAGCATGTTGGCATATAAATCAATTCCTAGCCGGACTGCATTTCCTGTCGAAAGGGATGACGATTGCCGTTCGATCTGGGAGCATCCAACAGTGCAGACGTATGATCCATGGGGTTTGGGTTCTGGCCAATCAGAACGCACGATTCAGATCGCGCGTGCAGCAAAGGGGGAGGGGCATCGGCCATGGTTTGGTAGGCACACGGCTTTCGAGTGTGAACCGTGTGCTATTTGAAAACATTTTTTGGGAGTGGCTATTTGAAAACATTTACATATGATGTCGAAAGGGATGAGGATCGCCGTTCGATCAAGGAGAATCCAACAGTGCAGACGTATGATCCGTGGGGTTTGGGTTCTGGCCAATCAGAACGCACGACTCAGATCACGCGCGTGGCAGAGGGGGTGCATCGGCCACGGTTTAGTGGACACACGGCTTTCGTGAGTGAACCGTGTGCTCTTTGAAAACATTTACATTACCTAACATCATATTTTTGTTCGAATGAAAACATGAGTGCATCGTTTCGCCTCCAATTTTTTCCCATGGTAAGAAATCACGAGTATAGTGGAGAGTGTCATATACTACTCCCTCCTTTCCGGTTTATAGGCCTTATCTCAAAATCTTAGTTTTTTCCATTTTATAAGGCTCAATTTGGTTGTTCCCCATAACAATTTCGTATTCCAAGGTGCATTAAATAATTGCATGCAGGTATTAAGAGAAAATTGACCAATGCATGTACTTTATGCATGCATGCATGCATTGCAATTAATACATTGGTAAACATAAATTTTTGAGGAAACAAGAGCATTAATTGGGTGCTTTTGCAAATTACAAAAAGTATTCCACAACTCACCATGTACCTTGGTTGGTGAGATTTTTGAATTGAGCCCTATAAACCGGAAAGGAGGGAGTAGTATCATGAATATACAGTATATATGATACTAGTGTATGATACTACCTTTAATTAATTATAGCGCATAGTATAATACATAGAGTATAGTATCATATACATATCATATTTATTGCCATGCATGACACAAATTAGCATCGCATTTAACATGATACGGTATCTACGTATATGTTACTCTAACCCTCTTTATATATATTTAATTCTTTGCCACATCAGAATATTTGCTATTTCCGAGTGCATGACATCGTCGGCTATGATACCATCACTATGGCCAGCCTTATATAGTGAGGAGTATCATATACTATATATATATAGTATCATGCATATGATACTAGTGTATGATACCACATACATACCTTCACAATGCATATATATCATAGATGACCGTATTTATGGCCATGCATGACACAAAGTTGTATATATATATATATATATATATATATATATATAAGGTGGGACTATTCTGCAACACCCCTTTAGAGTTCCTAAATAAGCTTATTCAGAAACCACCTTCCCCACTACCTTGTTTCTTTTCCCGAAGGGGGCGAGCGAGCGAGCGGCGCTCCGGCGCCGCGAGGGAGCGAGCGAGCTCCGGTCTGCCGCCGGCTGCAGCGCGACCACCTCTTACCTGTTCCTTCCTCAGGCGCGCAGCGAGCGACAGCGAGCAGAGCAGGTGAAAAAAGGCACCACCATCGACCACCTCTTCACTTTCCTCTGTCGACCCGATCAGGATCGGGATCGTGCCCCGCCACCAGAGTCCGTTCCCCTCCTACTCCGGCTGCCTGCCTCGCCCGCCTCGAGCATATCGCCTCCCTGCACCTCCCCGTGCCCCACCTCTCTGCCTCCCTGCGCCACACCTCATCCCGACCGGCCACCTTCCCCGGTTCGTAGCCCCCATTGCGCTTGTCCCCTCGCCGTCAGGCCACGCAAGCCGGGCTCGCCCTCCCTGTCTGCATCGGCTCCGCCCTGACTTCGTGGAGCCACGCTGGAGCACGGGCGCCCTGATGACTATATGGCAGCTACCCCCGCTGCTCCGGCGATGACCACCACGAGCCTGACCATGCTCCCAGTAGTGGACCTGCCTGCCACAGCCGTGCACATCTCTCGCTCCACCTACAGCCACCGGTCGGCGCCCCTCTTCACCAGCATTCTCCCTCCGGCCTGGCTCCCATCCATGAAATCCGACCGATGGACTCGTCGTCGCCACGCGGTGGCCTCCGCCATGCTCCTCCCACGGTGGCCTTATTCTCCCCATCACCACCCAGCCAACCCCCTCCACCCTTGCCTCCAGTGCCACCACTCCCCCGACCTCATGCTCGGTTGGCCATGGCCATGGCGACCGAGGACACCGACCCTCTTCCCTTACTCCCCAAATTGCCGGCTGCTGCTTCCCTCTACCTCCTGGTCCGGCACACGACTCCGACGTGGCTCCTCCCCTGCCTCTAGATCCATGGCTTCCATATCTCTGCTTCGATGGCCTTATGCAGTTAGCTTAACTGAAAAATAGAAGTTAACCCAGCTGGCCTATGCAGGTAGCTTTACCTGAAAAAATGGTGAATTTAATTTCCCGAAAACAGCCGGCCTCACTTCAGGCGTCGAGCAGCATCAACTTCCCCCCAACGCAGTTAGCATTTTTTAACTATACATGGTTGTTCTCTCTGAAAAATACTAGTAGGCATTGGCAGCGGTTGTGTATAGTTCATCAGTTACATAGTTTATAGTTTCTGAAGTTCTCAAATCTGGTTCTTTCTGTTTGTGTTTTGACTGCTACGTATAGTTTCAGCAGTTAGCCATTGCGATTAAGGAATATACTTTGAGAAGAACAAACACCAGTTATAAAAAATTGTTTCATTGCACCGTCAATGACGGGTGAGATGGCAGCACCCATGGAGTTCATTTGGTTCATTTTCTATAGTGTAGTTAAGAGTATTAGTGCTTACAGTTATTGAGTAAAAAAAGGAAAAGACAAGCAATGTGAAAGAATAAGATTACGTGTGGTAGAGAGAAGTTCCTTCATTTTTTTCTAAGAGCACTGCAATACTTGTTCCTTTGTGCACCATAAGTAAAACTAGATAATTTTATGAAAATGTATCATGTCACTGTCCGTGACTCCCTCTTTTTTAAGTTCACATTTTGTTGGTGGCTCGGTTAACTCCTAGGGTTTCAGCAGTTATGTATAAAAAACATAGAAAAGCCCGGGGGAATTAACTTTGGAATTTCTGCAGTTGACTAAAAACCCATAAAGAGTACAGTTCATTATTGAATAAAATAAAATGGCAGTTTATTTAGAAATTTGGAGCAGTTGTTCTATGGTTTTTTCAGCACAAAAAATCTCATTATATAAGCAAAAACAACTGTTAGCTTTTAGATGTTGTGGTGGTTCACTTGGGAGTATGTGTAGCAGTTAGCAAAAACAACAGTTAGTTTTTTTTTAAAACTTTTTTACTCGGAGAAACCATCAGTTAGCTAGAGTCCAGCAGTTAGCTTGTGCCTTCAGGTTTAGTTCGGCTCTCCTAAAAAAACTCATGTCTAGAAACATCTTACAGAACTTTGGTTTGAAAGTGTACATGTATCAAAAGAGCACTGTATGTATAAAAAAGGTACAGTTACTTGCGCCAGCCAAGTAGTTCGATGGCCGGAAACACTTGCAATCCACTTGCTAAACAAAAATTGGCACTTGGCTTGCAAGGTACATAGTAGCTTCGGTTCAGTTAACTACTAGTACTTCGTGAAGATATGCTATAAAAAAGGAGCGGTTAACTTCCGTTCAGTTAACATTGGTTTACTTTCAGTCCATTAACTTCACGTAGTCGCAGTACATATGAAAAGATGCACGAAATTAAAATAGTTCAAAGAAGAAGTTTTACTACTTAAAAAACTGGTTCTATTTGACCGGGCGGAAAATTCATCTTTAAAAAAGGAAAAAGTTAACAGTTTGACTAATTCACATCTAGATGTTTTTAAGGATATCACATCTAAGCTCCCACAAATATATAATGCAACAACAAGAAACAAAAAAAGACTAGGACAAAAAAATAGACCACAATTAGAGTAGACATGAGCTTAGATGTCACATAACTATATCATATCTAGATGTGTCCTAGACACACCCAAAAGTTAACTCCAACATGGCAAAGGATGCTCATGCCTCATGGTCGTCACGGACGAAGACCTCGTGCTCCCAATCGCCAGCCAACTCCACCCTTGCCTCGAGTGCCATCCTCCACCAACCTGCTGCTCCACTAGCACCGCCCCTCCAGGGCCACCTCTCTCCAAGCTAACTCCTTTGCAAAAAGCTACAGGGGAGCGCACCAGTGGTTCCTGATGTTCGTCAAAGAACAGTTTGGTACCGGATGCGGCTACAGTTAGCTCGTGCTAGGAAAAAGAAGCAACTCCCATTTTTGGATGGCCGTGGTGTTTACTGTTATGTGTAGTTATCTGTACTAAGACAAAGGAATTAACTTTTTGAGATGAAGAAGTTCTTTCCACGAGTTAGCCACAATTAGCTATGAAAACATTTCCCCAAGAAGTTAACAAATATGGGGAAAAAACGTCCATAGTGGTAGTTAACATCGGCCGACATGGTAGTTAACCTCGACATTCATGGCAGTTAGCGTGACCCCGGCAAAAAAGAACAAAAGAAAATAAATTAGTATCTGCAGTCCTCATAGTTAACACCAAGTTAACTACCACAATCCCGGCAGTTAGCTATTTCAGTCCCGGCAGTTAACTTGACCCCCAAAAAAAAGAACAAAAGAAAAAAATTAGTTTCTTCAGTCCGGCAGTTACCTTGCTCAGGATAGGGCAGTTAGCTATTACGGTCGAGCAGTTTGGGTGTTCGTCAGTTAGCTCGACCCGGGACAAAATGTAAAAGAAAAAAATTAGTACCTTCAGTCCAGCAGTTAACTTCTTGTTAACTGTCACAATCCCCGACGGTTAGCTATTTCAATACCGCCAGTTAGCTTGATCCGGGAAAAACCAGGAAAAAACAAAAAAAAAATCTTCAGTACCAACAGTTAGCTTGATCATCATATGTCAGTTAGCTATTCCAGTCGGGCAGTTAGCGTGTACTGTAGCAGTTCGGGCAAAAAATGACGAAAATGACGTTTGTTTTTTGAAAACTGCTCTTAAACCGTAGCGAATCTGAAAACGAGTTCTATATACCAAAGTTCGGGCTAATCCATAGCTTTCCAACGGTATATCATATGCAACATTCTGACGAATGGTTTGAAAATTTCTTTCGCAAAAACATTGAAAACTTGTTTGATGGATTTCTATTTTTTTGAATTTTGTTTAAAACCCGAATTGATTTTGAGAAAATGATCAACATGAGTTTTTTGCTCCTTTTCAATAGCTATCCAACGGTATATTATTTGCATCATTCTGATGAATGGTTTAATAATTACAGCCAAAAAATGCGAAAAAATAGTGTGAGAAAAAGTCTGTCCGGCAGTTAACTAGTATAGGTCGCATAGTTAGTTGTCTGTTCTCGCGCAGTTAGGAAGGGTTCCTGAATAGCTTATTCAGGTATGGGTTGCAGAATAGTTGGGATGTATATATATATATATATATATATGTATATATGTATATATATGTATGTATATATATATATGTTGGGCTGGCCATAGTGGGGGTAACATAAGTAGTATCATGCACTTGGGACTCGCAAACATGCTTATGTGGCAGGCAATTAAAGAACAGAGAGATGGTTATAGTAACATAGGTAGATACCGTAACATAATAAATGTTATGCTAATATGTGTCATGCATGGCAATAAATGAGACTACCTATGATACTAATATATGATATTATGCATTATGGATGTAGTATCATACACTAGTATCATATGCATGATACTAGTATATGATACTCCACTGGTGCGCGTCGGTCCTAAACAAACGGTTTAAAACCCCTTTCCGCGACGGCATCTGGAACCGTCTCCAAGTGAGTGTGGGCGATAGGGGGGTCCTTCCCACACGACCCAGAAACCGTCGGGGATATGCCCTCCTGGCACACACGTTCGGCAAAATGAGGTCGTGTGCGGCCGGCGAGCGCTCAAATACGGAAATTGTTATAGTACAGATAAAAAATACAATTATATGGCGAAATTGTTTCCGGTCGCAAGTACATCCCACACAGTCAGTCCCCGCTAAACGTTTCCGTTCGTATGCACATCCCACATAGTCGCTCCAAGGAAAACATGTCCGTTCACAGGTACATCACACACAATTTTTCCCGTTAAATCGTTTGTGATAGCGTTGCCATTGCACACGATATTAATAATTTTATCGTTTGCGTTATTGAATGCATCACACATGGTGCGTAGAAACAAACTGGGTGCCAAAGGCTGTCCATCACACACAATTTTTATGTGATAAACGTTTGCGCAAGGTGGCCTAACGCAAACAGTTTTCAAGAGAAAGTCGTGTGTGTAGTGGAGATTGATCGCACACGTAGTGGATCCTAGAAACGTTTCTGATCTCCACGTATATCGCAGACGTTTCGCTTTTGCAAACCGTGTGCAGTGTAATCCCTATTTAATCCATAATTAATCCAATTAATCCCTAATTTAGAAATCACATGTTATGAATTTGAAAGTAGGCAATCACTTATTTCATATCCAACCATGTTTATTACAAATATAGGTTCAACCACGAATCCATAATTCAATGCACAGGTAAATATACTGAAGAACTACAGAAGCACCAAGTAAAGAATGATGAACTACAGTTGTAATAAAGACTGTAAGGAGAGAGGCGAAAGACATTCTGGTTGCTGGAGAAGGTGAAGCGGACTGCCCATATTGTTCCCTCCTCCATGCGTAAGGCGCGCACGACTCTAGGCCAACCCGTTGTGATGGATGCCCGTTGATCCTTCACTGTCTTCATTAGGACTTCTTGATGCTCATTGTAGTCTGGATGAAATACTTTAACCTTAATTGTGTGTCCACCAATCATGTACTTTGCGAGGTAATCTTGAGTGAACTACTTCGGGAACCACTAGGAACGAAAAGATTCAGACATTGTTGTCTAACAACTCATTATGGGCAGTAAAAAGAGAAGGCTGCAAAGTTTGTAGTTACCATCCTACAGCTCACTGTTGTGTTGGATAGAGCATAAACAAATAATTTGCTTGCCACCAGTCGTATCTTTTTGCTAATAATCCTTATCAGTTTCCTCACTTGATGCTTGTTCATCAATATCTCATTGCCCCATACGCAAAAAGGGTCGATGCGTGGATCCTTGCCAAGGGCATATGTACCTACAAGCAACAAGTCAATATTAGAAGCTAACTAGTGTCCAGGCCTGGATCTATATGCACTACATTATGGAACGACGGGGGGAGTACAAGCCGAGGGATGAAGCTAACCTCGGCGGAAAATGGTGGCCACTCCCGTTGTTGTCCTGCATAAGTAGTGGAAAGGCATGATAAGTACAGCAATCTTAACATCAAACAAATATAGCAAAGGTAAACAACATCATCTCCAAATGATAGCTTGAATGTGTTGGTTTCAGCATGCTGTTAAAGCAGATATAAAATGGAAGGCAATGTTACCGACAGCAGGCTTAACAGCCATCAAATATTGCAATTCAAACTGGTATTGTTGAAAATGAATAGAACGTAGGTAATGCTTAAACATCACACTGGATAAATGTGTAAAACTGAAATAAAGGGCATGTGTTAACTACACCAAGAATAACTGGAACCAAATATAGCCGTTCAAACTGGTATTGATGTAGTCGAGCGGCACAGTTCTGACTTGCACATAATGAACCACACATTGTGAATGACTGAAATAAACAAGGCATAAATGACCAGTATAACAACCAAATATAGCCATTGAAAACTGGACAGAGTCTCACTGCAACCAATGTAACAAGCAAATACAGATAAACAGGGCATATGCTTGAAAACTGGACAAATGCTCACTGCAACCAACCTAACAAGCAGATAAAGATAAACAAGGCATCTGCTTGATAACTGGAGAAATGCTAAAAAAGCAACCAAACAACCAAATACAGATAAACAAGGCATCTGCTTGATAACTAGACAAATGCTAAAAAAGCAACCTAACAACCAAATACAGATAAACAAGGCATCTGCTTGATAACTGGACAAATACTCACTGCAACCAAACTAAGAACCAAATACAGATAAACAAGGCATCTGCTCGATAACTGAAAAAATGCTCACTCCAACCAACCTAACAACCAAATACAGATAAACAAGGCATCTACTCACTATAAACAACCAAATATAGCCATTCGTGAAACTAAAGTGGACAATTCATACTTAAACATCACATAAACCTATTGAACAATACATTTTTGCATAACTGAAATAATTAAACACGACACAGTTAAAGCACCGCATGGCAAATGCTACTACAACAAAGGGTACGGGTTGGCAAGCTAGAAAAGGTAATATTTGCTGATAGAATGTTGCCTCACATTTCATGGACGGGATCCTTCCAGTTGGAAGAGCACAGACCCATGGTGCGCTCTCTGATGTCACAGATGGGCTGTTTCACCTTGGAAGAACCTTCGTGGGTGCCCTCCTCCTGGTCGTGGTCGATGAGATCTGACTTGGCAATTGAGGATCCCAAGCCGCCACCGTAGAACGTGTCCTTCAGAAGTGACAAAATGGGCTCGATGGCGTATAAAGCTCGCAAATCCTTGACCGCTTGGCGGAGGAGATCAGCGGCAGGGCCGTCGAAGAGATCGACGGCGGTTGAACCAGAGGGGTTGGGGATGGACCACTGTAACGCCCGGATAATTAGGCTACAGTAAAACTCTCCTGATGATGCCATGTCATCTCTGTTACTGTTGCTAATCAACTGTTAGTTCAAAACATTTCAAATTCAAAAAAATGAATTAGTGACAAACACCCAAAGTTTTCAAAAGTCAAAACAAAAATGTTCGGTGGGTGCCAAATATTGCACTGGTAATTATTGTGGAGAAAACATTTTTTTAGAAAGTGCCTAAGTATTTTAAAGTGAAATAAAACAGAAAAGAAAAATAAAGAAAAGAAAAGAAAAAGATCCCCCTCCCTCACTGGACCAGGCGGCCCAGCTCACAGGCCCACCTGGCCTAGCCGGCCAACCGCCGAAGAACAAGTCCGCATTATTCGTGAGAATCTCAAGACTGCTCAGTCACGTCAGAAGAGTCAGTATGACCGTCATCATAAAGACATGGTCTATCAACCTGGCGAAAAGGCTTATCTTCGAGTCACACCAATGAAGGGTGCTCACCGCTTCGGAATCAAGGGCAAACTAGCTCCTCGCTATATTGGCCCATTCACTATTCTAGAAAGGCGTGGAGAAGTGGCATACCAACTGGAGCTACCGCCGAACCTTTCTCAGGTTCACGATGTGTTCCATGTGTCACAGCTCCGCCGTTGCTTCAAGGACCCAATCCGAGCAATAGATCATGAAGTGCTCGAATTGCAGCAGGACCTCTCCTATAAAGAGCATCCGGTCCGCATTCTCGACCAAGCTGAACGCCGCACACGTCAGAAGGCGATCAAGTTCCTCAAAGTCCAGTGGTCGCACCATTCTGAAGATGAAGCCACTTGGGAACGCGAGGATCGCCTGCGTGATGAATACCCCGCATTGTTTCCTTCTACCTCCTAAATCTCGGGACGAGATTTCTTGTAGTGGACGAGAATTAGTGACAAACACCCAAAGTTTTCAAAAGTCAAAACAAAAATGTTCGGTGGGTGCCAAATATTGCACTGGTAATTATTGTGTAGAAAACATTTTTTTAGAAAGTGCCTAAGTATTTTAAAGTGAAATAAAATAGAAAAGAAAAATAAAGAAAAGAAAAGAAAAAGATCCCCCTCCCTCACTGGACCAGGCGGCCCAGCTCACAGGCCCACCTGGCCCAGCCGGCCAACTGCCGGCCCAGCCACTCCCTGGGTCGCCTTCCCCCCTGTTCCCCCGACCGGGGTCGCAACAGGGGCACGTCCCCGCCCGACCACCTCGCCGGCGCCGACGCCGGGAGGGATAAGGCCTCCCCGACGCCTCGGCCTCCACCCATCTCTCCCACTTGCCCCCTCTCGCTCGCCTCTGCGCCTCCCCTCCCCCAGATCCACCTCTCCCCTCTCCCTCTCCTTCGTTCTGGAGAGGAGACCGACGCGGTCGCCGCCATTCTCCGTCGTTCACGCGACCACCGTGCTTTCCTCGTGACCTCATCGTGTCCAGCCGCTCCGCCTCCCTCGACTACGCCTCCCCGTTGAGCCGCAGGACGCCGGGCGACCCCGAACGCTGCCCCGGCCTCGCCTTCCACTTCGGATCACAAGAGCTCGCCGGCGTCGATCCACTGCACAGCAGCTCCTAAACCTCCCACGGTCCTTTCTTGCGTCGCGCGGTGAGCCCCTCATCCTCTCCCCTCGCTCTCCTGGCCTCTTGAGCTCTCATAGCCGCCGCTCTGCTTGCGCCTGAACACGTCGCCGCCGACGAGGTAGTTGCCGTCGTTGTGGACATTGACACACTCGCCCGAGCTCACCGTTGTGCTCCTGGGGTTCCTAGGAGCCGAACACGCACGCGCACACTCCCTCCCATGCCTCCTAGCGCCGTCCCCGATGAGTGTCCGAACGCATCGCCGCGGAGCTCGCCGCCGGCAAGGCTCCGGTGACCTTTTGGTCACGGGCTCAAGCCCGTTGCACTCCCCACAACGCGTAGATACTCCCCAGCCTCTCCGTTTGCTCGATAGCACGCCGTAGCTCCGTTTTCGTCGAGCACCCGTGCACGCCGCCACCTCCGCCGCTCACCGGCGCCGATTCCGGCCAAGTTCGGCGATGCTACGGCCACCACTGGATGCGGCGCTGAGAGCTCGTTCGAATGAGACTAGCCCCGCTCCTCCCCGAGCCCTGTATGCGTTTTCCGGCGAGATCCGAGCCGCCCCGCCGCGTTTGGCGTCGCCGGCGTTGAGCCGCCGGCCGCGCTGAGCTGGCACACCTGGGGCCACCCCCTGGGTCACTGCTAGTGGGCCCCCTGGCCCCCTGTTGACCAGTTGACCTGGTCAACTGGGCTGACTGGGCAGGCCCCAGCCACTGACGTGCGGGCCCCACCGCTTAATCCTATAATTAAAACATTTTAATAATTAAAACTAATTAGTTTAGTTGATTAGACACTGACAGGTGGGGTTCAGTAGTTAACTAATCTAAATTTAGTTAGTTTAAACTTCTGTTAGTCTACTGTCTATGACAGGTAGGACCCACTGGTCAGTTTGACCTGGTCAGCCGCTCTGTTGACTGCTGAGGTCATCATCACGTCATGCTGACGTCATATTCCTTTTCTGTTAAATTAAATAATTCCAGAAAATGATTAAATCTTTAGAAAATCATATAAAATAATCCGTAACTCGGATGAAAATACTTTCTACATGAAAGTTGCTCAGAACGACGAGACGAATCAGGATACGCAGCTCGTTCGTCCGCCACACATCCCTAACATATCGAACTCGCAACTTCCCCCCTCCGTTTCATCTGTCCGAAAATGCGAAACATCGGGAATACTTTCCCGGATGTTTCCCCCCTTCGCCGGTACCACCTACTACCGCGTTAGGGCACACCTAGCATCACACTTTGTCATGCCATGCATCGTCATGCTTATGTTTGCATTGTATTTACTGTTTCTCCCCCCTCTTCTCTCCAGTAGACTACGAGACCGACGCTGGTGGTGCCCCGACCGACTACGCTGGTGACGACCCCTCGTTCTTGCCAGAGCAATCAGGCAAGCCCCCCCTTGATCACCAGATATAGCCTATTCTTCTCTATACTGCTTGCATTAGAGTATTGTAGCATGTTACTGCTTTTCGTTAATCCTATCCTGATGCATAGCCTGTCCTTGCTACTACTGTTGTTACCTTTAACTGCAATCCTACATGCTTAGTATAGGATGCTAGTTTTCCATCAGTGGCCCTACATTCTTGTCCGTCTGCCGTGCTATACTATCGTGTCACATCCTAGCTAGTTCATGCATTAGAGTGTTGCATCATGGTTACCTTTTCCAGAAACTTGAAATGGGGATGACAGAAACCCCAGCACCCCCTCGAAAACAACTAGGGTTTAGTAAAATTATTTTCAATGAACCTGAAATGCCCTTCTAAAAAGTCCTCCCTTTTTGTCTTGGGTTAGGACCTCTGACAAAATGGGTTCACAATTTTCTAGGACACATAAGGTCACTGGATTAATTCTTTATCTATTTGCATTTGGGCATTTAAATGCTATAGAATAATTCAAATGCCCAAATAATTCTGGATTTAAGTGAGGGCTGTTAGGAATAATCCCAACAGGGCCCACAATTATTTGCAGGATTTTTGGAAACGTTTTAGTATTTTTAATAAAGCCGTACACTTACAGAAAAATAGGAAAAACAAAACAGAATAAAGAGAGGGAGAGAATCCTACCTGGCAGCCCACTGGCCGGCCCAGCACTGTGCTGGCCCGCGCCAGTCAGCTGCTTCCTCCCGCCAGAGCAGGCAGAGAGGTGACGCCGGCGTGCGCGAGCTCGCCACGGCGCCACCTGCTTGCCGCTTCGCCCATGGACGAGCTGGACGACCTCCACGTCGCGCCCCCGAGCCCCTGGACACTTCCTTTCTCCCCCATCGCCTCTCCCTCGCCTCCCTCCACCATGGCCGACGCAGTCGCTGCCACCTCGCCGACGTAGCCGTAGCCGCCGCCGTCTCCGCGTCACCTGACCGTGTCCAGCAGCTCCGCCGTCGTTTTCTCCTTCGAGCAGGCCGGGCCCCGAGCGCTCGCTTGCCCCGAAGCCACTGCTCCGACCTCGCCTTCACCGCCCACCGCCGGAGATCCCCTTCGCCGTCACCGCCGCAGCAGTTCGTCCCCGACAGCGCCGCCTAGCTCATCGTCTTTGCCGTGAGCTTCTGCCTTTCCCCTTCCTCTCATTCTTGCTGCCGCCCTCTGCCTCGACTGCAACAAGCAGCACCGCACGCGCCGCCGCCGAGCTCGTCGCCGACGATGCTCCGGCCACCCAACGGGCACGCCACCATGCCCAACGAGTTCACCTCGTCACGTAGGCCACGTAGGACCTGGCCTTGAGCCTCCAAGAGCACCACCACGACGGGTCCGACCTCACCCGTACCCCGGCAACCGCACAGCTCGTCGCCGGCGTCATTTCCGGCGACCCCGAGCTTCACCTCCACCACCAATCGACGCGGGTTGCTCCCAGCTACGCGTAGGTGCCCTCCGCCGCCCCTTTGGTCGCCGGAGGAGGAATCCCGCAGCCTCCGCCGCGTCTGGACGTCGCCGGCGGCTAAACGCTGGCGAGTCAACGTGGTTTGACCACGGGTTTGACTCCCCAGAGTCACTGACAGTGGGGCCTGCCTGCTAATTAACCTGAGTTAGAGTTAAATGAATTCTAATTAGTTTAACTAACTAACAGTGACACTGACACAGGGGACCCACACGTCAGGTTTGACCTGGACCGCCCCGTTGACCGCTGACGTCATCATGACACACTGCTGACGTGATAAACAATTTAATTACTGGAATTATTTCTATACAGGAAATTCCAGAAAATATCACAAACTTCAAAAAATCATAGAAAATAATCTATAGCTCAGAATGAAAAGATTTATATATGAAAAATGATCAGAAAAATCCATTCTATCCATCTGTACTGGTTTCATGCATGTTTAAGCAGATTAACCTACTGTTTAATGCAGAACAAGATAAAGCACTAATAAGGGCCACTTATGAACTTGGAATTTGAATCTTTGATTCAAAATAGTCCAAACCCATCTGGTCTTAGTTGCATTAGCCCAATACATTCATTTTGCCATGTCTCATGCATGCATCATATTGTTGCACTTTGCTTGGAGTTGATTGAGCTTCGATGTGTTCTTCGTGGTAGGTTCTGCCTCCGAGGATATTCACGAGTATCCAACTGAAGGGCAGTATTCCACCACCACTCCGTCAGGCAAGCAACCCATTGATCATTTCGATACAAACCCATCTTCTCGCTTCTGCTCTCATTTACTGCATTAAGACAACGCGATTCAAACTGCTGTGTGTTGTGGTAGTTGAACCCACTTTCCTTTGCATGACCTGTCATTGCCACAGTAACTAGATGAAACCCACTAGCATGTGTAGGAGTTGATTGAGCCATGTTGTGTTCCTACAATGCTATGCTTGCTACGCTTAGAGTCGTGTCAGGTCTAGCTCATCGGGGTGATGAACTAGAGTGAAAGCATGTGTCAGTAATGAGAGTGAGGTGTTGAATACGTTTTGGTAAAGGTATCGATGAGAGGCCATGTAGGAGTACATGGTGGGTTGTTTCATTGAGACCGTCCCTAAGAACTGATATCTGTATGCGTGATTTAAGATTCAGCTACTACCACGCATTGGGCCCGAAACCAATGGACCCCCTCGGCTTCTTAATCACCCTTGTCCTCTGTCCAGGAGTTGCACGTAGTTTCTAGTGTTTGTAGTAAGCTGGAGGCCGTGGATAGCGCTGACCCGAGGGGTGGGCTGTGATGCGGTAGGCTCGTGGCCCGGTGTACTGAGTCGCCCGTTTGGTGTCTTGGGAACCCTGCACACATCGTTCGGGGCCGTATGTGGAAACCTCGGCCGGACTCCCTGCGGATGGAACCTGAATAGGCGATAAACCTGGACTAGAGACTCGAGTGTTTAGGTAGGCTGTGGCCGACACCCACGTTGGGCTTCCGCTTGAAGGTTGCCGAGTACAAGTCGTGTAATGACGGTAAGTGGTGAGAGTGTGTGTGACGAAGTACACCCCTGCAGGGTATAAAACTATTCGAATAGCCGCGTCCGCGGTAAAGGACTACTTGGTCGCTTATGTAGTTCATAGACAAGTAAATGGATACTACTAAAAGCCTCAAGATAAGTGTGAGTACCGCGGATGGCCCTCTCGTAGGTTGACGAGGGAGGATCCACGGTGGAGTATTGAGATGGTGACTAGTGGACTCGTGTGCGAAAACTATTTCACAAGTGGTGTCTCGTAGGATAGCTTAGCCAAGAGTCAAAGCTGGCTTGCTGCAACAACTCCACTACCTTCTTGAGAATGTGCATGTATAGTAGGATCTGTTGTAAGACTTGCTGAGTACCTTTGTACTCATGTTGCTTCAATTACTGTTTTCAGACGACAACACCGCCCCTTCCGATGGGTTCTATGTAGAACTCGACGTTGACGAGTGACTTGCCACCTAGGTGGTGATCTGAGCTTGTGAAGGGCCTACGTAGATAGACAGGCTTCGTCAAGCCTTCTTTCTTTCTAGTGTCTGTACCCAGACAAGTTTGCTTCCGCATGTGCTTGTATGTTCGTATGACTTTAGTGTCGGGTCAAGTGACCCCTATCTGTATGAACATGTTATGTATGGCTCCCCGGAGCCCTTTTAAGTAAAGTACTTGAGTTGTAGAGTTTTGTTGTGATGCCATGTTGTATTTACACATATCGAGCATATTGTGTGTATGATTGAAATGCTTGGTATGTGTGGGATCCGACAATCTAGTTGTTTATCCTTGGCAGCCTCTCTTATGGGGAAATGTAGTCTAGTGCCTCCATGAGCCATAGTAGTCCGCTACAGCCCGGTTCACCGGAGTCCTGCTAGCCCAGCACTACTGCTCCGGACACTTGACTGGCCGGCATGTGTTTCATTTCGTTCCTGTGTCTGTCCCTTCCAGGAAATGTCACGCGGTGACATCTGGAGTCCTGCCTAGCCTGCTACAGCCCGGGTTCCCGGAGTCCTGTTAGCCCAGTGCTACAGCCCGGATTCACACGCTGCTGACCGACACGTTCGATGTTGATTCATGTATGCCTGTCCCCATACGTTAGTGCCGCTTTGGGTTCACGACTAGCCATGTCGGCCCGGGTTCTCTGTCATATGGATGCTGGCGACATTGTCATATACGTGAGCCAAAAGGCACAAACGGTCCCGGGCCATGGTAAGGCGACACCCGTGGGAGTACCGTGTGTGAGGCCGCAAAGTGATATGAGGTGTTACAGGCTAGATCGGTGTGACTTAGAATCGGGGTCCTGACATATCGGGCCGTGATCACTTGGGTGGTGATCACGGGTATATACTTATATACTCTATACATGACACCTGTGGTGACTAAAGTCGGGTCGGCTCGTAGGAGTACACGCAAGTGGATCTTTGTGGCGGAGCGACAGGGCAGGTTGAGACCACCTAGGCGAGAGGTGGGCCTGGCCCTGGACGGCGTCCGCGGTTACTTCAACATAACACGCTTAACGAGTTCTTGGTATTTGATCTGAGTCTGGCCATTTTGTCTATACGCACTAACTAGCTACACGGGAACAGTTATGGGCACTCGACGTCGTGGTATCAGCCGAATCTCTTCTTGACGTCAGCGACGGAGCGGCGCGCGCCGGATTGGACTGGAACGCCTGCTAGGCTAGGTCTGCTTCCGGCCGCCCTCGCAACGTGCAGGTGTGCAATGGGCGATGGGCCCAGACCCCTGCGCGCATAGGATTTAGACCGGCGTGCTGACCTCTCTGTTGAGCCTAGGTGGGGCTGCGACGTGTTGATCTTACGAGGCCGGGCATGACCCAGAATAGTGTGTCCGGCCAAATGGGATCGAGCGTGTTGGGTTATGTGGTGCACCCCTGCAGGGAAGTTTATCTATTCGAATAGCCGTGTCCCTCGGTAAAAGGACGACCCGGAGTTGTACCTTGACCTTATGACAACTGGAACCGGATACTAAATAAAATACACCCTTCCAAGTGCCAGATACAACCCGGTGATCGCTCTCTAACAGGGCGACGAGGAGGGGATCGCCGGGTAGGATTATGCTATGCGATGCTACTTGGAGGACTTCAATCTACTCTCTTCTACATGCTGCAAGATGGAGGCTGCCAGAAGCGTAGTCTTCGACAGGATTAGCTATCCCCCTCTTATTCTGGCATTCTGCAGTTCAGTCCACTCATATGGCCCTTTACACATATACCCATGCATATGTAGTGTAGCTCCTTGCTTGCGAGTACTTTGGATGAGTACTCACGGTTGCTTCTCTCCCTCTTTTCCCCCTTTCCTTTCTACCTGGTTGTCGCAACCAGATGCTGGAGTCCAGGAGCCAGACGCCACCGTCAACGACGACTCCTACGGCACTGGAGGAGCCTACTACTACGTGCAGCCCGCTGACGACGACCAGGAGTAGTTAGGAGGATCCCAGGCAGGAGGCATGTGCCTCGTTCGATCTGTATCCTAGTTTGTGCTAGCCCTCTTAAGGCAAACTTGTTTAACTTATGTCTGTACTCAAATATTGTTGCTTCCGCTGACTCCTATATGATCGAGCACTTGTATTCGAGCCCTCGAGGCCCCTGGCTTGTATTATGATGCTTGTATGACTTATTTATGTTGTAGAGTTGTGTTGTGATATCTTCCCGTGAGTCCCTGATCTTGATCGTACACATTTGCGTGCATGATTAGTGTACGGTCAAATCGGGGGCGTCACAAGTTGGTATCAGAGCCGACTGCCTGTAGGAATCCCCCTTTCCACACTCCTTGGCCGAAGTCGAGTCTAGACATTACAAAACTTTTACTAACATGGCTGTGTGTCTTACGGGCCCACGTCACCATTGGGTGGTACTAGGATCTTTTACTCCTCGACCTTTACTCTGGGACTCTGAACTCTCTTCTAATCGGGTTAAACGAATTTACTAACTCTAACACTAGGATCCCGTGATCGCGTTCACCCCAAAGTTGGATAAGCCATAGTTGTTTCTTAGAATAGTATTTTGAACAATTCACACACTGTCATTTGACTCCTTTGAAACATCTTTGCTTTCAGATGGAACCCACGAGGCAGGTCGTGCGCCACACGACGGCCATTGGTGCCTCGGGATCACCTGCTGTGCTAGCTAAGATGATGACCTATCTGGGTTATCGCTGGCACCCTGAGTACACCGTCTACGAGGAGTACCAGGACTTTAACCAGGAGCAGTACCGTGCCATCGTCCACCTCTACTCGCGGGAGTATGACTCCACTACTGTGCTGCACACCGCTCATGGTGTTGGAGTGACCATCGATATGGCTATCCACGATGCTGCTTATGCTACTCTGACACGTCTTCGTGGAGAGTATCGAGAGTTGGACACCTCCCCTTTCAGGCACATTGCTATCGCATCTGATGTTGGTGCGGAGGGATACTATACTGCTGCCTACTCCACTGTCACCCGAGAGCCCTTCTACCATCAGAACCTGGTTCTGCATGCTGATGGGCTGGATCGAGCTAACCGAGCTCTTCGCCACGAGTTGTACACCACCCGTCAGCACCTTTACCGTGCTCTGACGCTGCTGCACCCCTTTGTCCGATCTAGGGAGCTGCCCCGTTCTGCGATCTACCCAGCCAGGACTGTGATGCCCCAGGGTGTCGGCTGGCCAGATGTGGGAGGCCACTCTCCCGCACTTGGACCTCTTCTGCCACCTGAGCGTCAGGTTCTGCACCAGAGTATTCGCAGACCCCAGGTTGCTGACGTGGAGTTCCCGATGTGACACTACCAGCTTTCAGGCTACACCTACCTCCACAGTACCTCTTGGGACTGATGTAGGCTTGCTTATTAGTGTTAGATGCATTCGCCGCGAGCCTGTGTGCCGCCTATGTTGTTTTAGTCTATGTACTGAACTCTGTGTACTGAACTCTATGCATGACCCCTTTTGTAAGTTATGCCGATTACTATGTAGTAGCTATCGTGCTCCTTTCATTATGCATGTTTCATCATGAATGATTCTTGTCTTTGCAAATTTCTCAATGCTGAACCCCTGTTATATATTAGCAGGATGGTTAGACCAGGTGGTTGTGGTAGTGGTGGCAATGCCCCACCACCACCTGAGTACATGGCTGGTATCATCCAACAGTTCGAACTGAACCGCCAATTCATGGAAAATATGATGGCTCAGTTTCCTCGCCCCAATATGGACCAGCAACCAACCCCAGTAACTCTGCAGGATTTCATGCGCCTCAACCCAACTGTGTACCGCAGCTCAACTCAGCCTCTGGATGCTGATGACTGGCTCCGTGACATCACCTATGAGATGGAGTCTGCCGATGTAGCCCCTGCCGGCTATGTCACCTTTGCTTCCTTCTTCCTGAAGGGACCCGCAGCTCAATGGTGGGACAGCCACAGGCGTACTCTGCCAGCTGGAACAATCATCACCTGGCCAGACTTCCAAGCAGCTTTCCGTGCCCGCTTCATTCCTCAGGGAGTCATGGACCGGAAGAAGCATGAGTTCCGCAACCTCACCCAAGGCAACAAAACTGTTGAAGCTTATCAGCGGGAGTTTCTGGACTTGTCTCTCTATGCTGAAGAGGACATTGCAACTGATGCACGCAGACAGGAGAAGTTCCGTGATGGCCTTCAAGCTGACATCAAGCTCGCACTTCTAGTGCATGACTTTGCTGATTTCGCCACCTTGGTGAACAAGGCCATCAATGTCGAAACTGGTCTGCAGGTGTCGTGGAATTGTCACGGCAGATGTCCTCAAGCTAGGACTTAGTCGTGGAGCCATCGCCGCTAGGAAGCTTGAAGGGGTTAAACGGGACAAGGAACACGAGGGTTTATACTGGTTCGGCCCCTTACGGTGAAGGTAAAGCCTACGTCCAGTTGAGGTGGTATTGATTAGGGTTTCGATGACCAGGGAGCTTAACTACTATGCTTGGCTCTCGGTCAGATCTTTCTTGTCCTTAAACCGCCGTCGGGTCGTCCCTTTATATATAGAGAGGTTGACGCCCAGCAGCTCTCAGAGTCCCGGCCGGCTCATAAGAGTGTCCGGCTCGGACTCTCAACTATTCTTGCCTTACACTACAAGTTCTATTATAATGGCGGTTGTAACTACGGGCCTTAAGCCATATCCGGGTCTTAAGCCCATCTTTGGCTCGCCGTCTTCAAGCTTGGCGCCGGGCTTCAGGCGATGACCATTATGAGTAACCCGACCCTCCGGGCGGGTGACTCTAAGGTTTATATCCTCAACATTAGGCCCCAGATTGATTTGAGCCGGCTCATGTCAATCTTTAATTCTTTCGACAGAAAATCTCCGGCTTACAATTGTGTGAAGGCCATAACCCGGCGTGACGTCATCCTCTGGATTCCGGGTAATCCGCCATGACGTCATCTTCCATTAAATCCATTTTTTACTCCACCATATCCGCAATGGATCTTTATCTTTACTGCCATCCCGAGAATCGAGGCGTTTTATGGTGAGATAACCGCGTCGTGGCCTCCTCGTTTCTCGCGCCCACTTATGAGTCTGGCCTTATAAATAGCCCGACCCTCGGGTCTTTTCCATTCTCCCCTTCTATCGTCTCCTTCCTCTCGCTACTCCTGTGCTGCTCGAGCTCCGCCGCCGCCGCCACCGCAACAGAGCTCCGCGTCCTCGTCGACCTTGGCCGCTGCATCACCCTGAACCGTCCAGAGAACCGCGGCGAACCCTCACAGCACATCTGCATCTGTAAGTTCCTTCCTCTCCGTTCCCCAGATCTGCATTAAGATTTTCGAGTTCACCGATGTTCTTCGCTGTTCGTCATGAACTCTTCATAGATTTCACCACCACCGCCCCTTCTTGATCTTAAGATAGTATAAAACCAACGCGGCAGCTGTTTGGCACCCATTTCAAATGCAAACAGATCTCTTTTCACTGCATAAAGGCTCCGTTCAAACCCAAGAACTTCTTTTTGCGTCTGTTTTAGGTCTAGAAACTTTCCTTTTAGCCGACCGTTTTGATCCAAATTATTTACTGCGATGTGTGAAACGTGTTTTCACCACACTTAGTAAAAAACTGCACCTGCTGAGTCATGGCGGTTTACATTTCCGGCTTAAAGAAGTCACGCGCCGTAAAATCTTCCGGCTTATTTTCAACAAGGCTGTAGACGATTGAATTACTCTCAATACCTCCAGCGGCTTAGATAACCCGATGCACTTGGATATATGTCATTAGGCCCCTCCATAAGCCGCCACTTTAAACATTGAACTGTAAATTTCCTCCGGCTTATAATTAAACCGGACATTTCCTTTTATCATAGGCTTCCGACTTTCACCATGCCTCCCAAAGCTCCCAAAGCACCCATCACATGCAATTGGATGAGGTCCAACGTCACCGACGAGACTTTAACGGATTTCGTGAACTCGGGTTATCTGCCCAAGAAGGACGTCATGTCCTACCGTGCCCCTGACCCGTCAGAGGAGAGACCACAGCCAAGGGACGGGGAGGTGGTAATATTTGCGGATCACATGAGCCGGGGCTTCGCACCGCCCGGCTCAAAGTTCTTTAGAGATGTGCTGAATTTCTTTGATCTGCGGCCACAAGACATAGGACCCAATTCCGTGTCCAACATATGCAACTTCCAAGTATTCTGCGAAGTCTACCTTGGAGAAGAGCCCAGCCTTCTGCTCTTTAGAGAGCTATTCTATTTGAACCGCCAGAATGAGTGTGCCAACGGGCCGAGCTTAGAACTTGGTGGAATCTCCATTCAGCGACGGAGAGACTGCCTTTTTCCTTATGCCGAGCCGCCAAGCCACCCAAAGGACTGGAACCAGACGTGGTTCTACTGCCAGGACACTTCGCCGGCTGACGAGAGCCCGCTGCCCGGCTTTCGTCCCTCGCGTCTGGAGCCAACTCACCCTCTGTCAGACAAGCTATCTCAGGTGGAGCGCCAACCTTTGATCCCCACCATCAACAAGATCAAGGCTCTCCTGGGCAATGGCCTCAACGGCATCGATCTGGTCCGGGTTTGGATCTCCTGGCGGGTGATCCCTTTGAGCTGCCGCCCCGGTGTAATGTGTGATTACACGGGCCGGAAGGATGACCCCCTGCGACACAGCCGCAACGATCTTCCTGAAGACGTGGCTGAGGACATGACCAAGGCTCTCTTGAACGAGAGCTTGGCAGACTGCGGGAGGACCGGCTTAAGCCCCTTCTGCAAGACCAACCCGGCCCCTGCGGTAAGCCGCTGATCTGAACATCTTACCTTCTTCCGTAGATAGCTTTCATCTGAATCTTTAAGAAATCGTCATTGTATTTTTCAGGCTGATGACAAATTCTGGAAGGTCAAATATGACCATGAGGCAGCCAAGAAGGCCAGGAAGGCTAAGAAAGCCGCCAAGAGAGCCGCTCCCCGCAAGAAGGGAAGTAGGCCTACTGCTTCAGAGCTGCTGCAACTAAGCGACAGCTCCGAGTCAGAGGTAACCCCTGAACCTGTAAGCTCTTGTTGTATTTGTTGTTTATTTCTGTCCACCTTATCAATACTGTTCATCAACAGGATGACACCGGAGCAAGTAACCCGGTGGTTGAAGAGGTAATGACACTTTCCTCCAACTCGGAGCCCTTGCCAAGGCTGAAAGTCCGAAGGGTAACCCGGAAAGTAAGATTTTCACATCCTTTAGCTTATCAAGATCCTCAATTTATTTTGAAGCGACAGATTCATGAGAGCCGGCGGCACACCCGGACCAACAAGGACGCTGACCTCTCCTCTGGTTTACCTGACGCGTCGAGGAAACGCCGGACCGAGGTTATCTCCCACTTGTACCCTTTTCACCCTTTGGCGGGTGTTATACGTCAACCGCTCAATTCTTCTGATTCAAACTATCAGGAAACCTCACCCTCCTCTGGTGACTCGATGCAATCAAACCTGCCGGCCTTCAAGACCATACCCGGGTAATGATGATCATCTCTTGTTGTGCCTATCTTTACTCATACTTTCGTACTAACCTTTTCGTCCTTTCAGTGCCCAGGCAAAGCTCAGCAAGAGGGCGAAGAAGAACAAGCCGGTCGAAGAGACGGACTTGCCTAAGCCGGAGGTTGCAGCTCAAGAACCGCCAGTTGCCTCTGCTCCTGAAGCCACCGCTCCAACCGACAAGCCAATCGCAGAAACTTCTGCTAACCCGGAGACCTCCAGCCCAGCTCGTCCGGCCAATGACCCGGACGTGGTAATCACCCGGACGGAGTTTGTTGAGCCGGGGAGACCCACTGCGCTGGCCAAGTGCTCCGCCAAGGAAGAATTGCTAGAGCGCCGCCGGGCCAATCTGGACCTCACCAACTATGCCAACCTGAGCATCGGAGAGATCGTCTCCGGCTATGTCAGTCAGGTGCACAAGAGCCGGGATGTAGAGATCGACATGGTGAATCAGATACAACAGAAGTCTGAGGTACCACTCTTCTTGCTTACTGCATAGTTATCTTGTTATCTTTATCATACTCTAGCCCCCAAGTCTACTACTTATGATAGAATATGTTGTAGACTTATCTTCCGGCTTACTCGCATGAACCGGTAATTTGTAAATAGAAACGTTCGACATGCATTAGCCCCCAAGTGCCAAGTGTCTTTGCTTGGAAAGTGCTTGGGACTTTAAAATTGCATAATAACTATTCATACTATAACCCGGAAATTATGCAGGCTGCTTGCAAGAAATTTGAAGCTGACATCTCCGTCTGAAGATCCGCCTGCGGACGCAAGAAACTGAGACCCGGAAGGCCAACGCCAAATTTGTGTCCAGTATTGCTGCTCAAGAGAAGCTGAAAAAGGAGTTTGAAGCTGAACGGAAAGCCTGGGCCGACGAGAAGGCTACTCTGGTGAGCCGGGCTGAGCAGGCGGAGAAGGCTCTGATGGAGAGAACCGCCGAACTCTCCGGCTTAAAGCGCCACGTGTCACAGATGGTCGCCGCCATCTTCGGTAAGTTCTTCCACCGGCTTTCATCAAGTTTATAATTTTTATGTCTTGTAACTCCCATCATTGCCAGCGGCTTATCTTACTCTGTTCAACAGGTCCAAGAAGCGCCAACCTCAACCAAAGTGTGCTGACCAAGTTGAAGGCCGTGTACACTCTGGTGGAGCAACTCTACACCGGGTCACAGCGCGCCTTGGCCGTGGTGGCCCTATCCAATGAAGTGCCGACTCACCTGGCGGAAGTTCTTCGCCGGCTTGCCGTTCTTCCTCAGCGTGTCCAAGAGCTGCGACGGGCCTCTGCAAGAGCCGGAGCCATAGCTGCTTTGAGCCGGGCCAAGGCTTTCCTTCCAGAGCTAGACCCGGCGGACATTGCACTTGGTTATCCCAGCCTGAAGGAAGACGGCACCCCCTTCGACCAAAAGGACTTTGCTGCCTGTGTGAAGATCGTTCGCCCGGTGGCCACCCTGATTGGGAACGACACCGATCTGACCAAGTACCAGCCAGGCTATGACGCAGAGAATCAGAGGATCCCCACTCCGCGTTATGAAGCCATCAGCTTAGTCCCGCCGACTCGTAAGCACACCTTTGCCCCGGAAATTGACTCGGCCGGGTTAATTGACAAGGAAGCTCAATTTGAAGCTCTGAGCAGCATTGACTAGAAATCGTCAACTTTCCAGGTCTTGGGAACAACCGGAGGAGCGGAGAGGGATGAGCCGGAAGCTTCAACCCAGCGAGCATCTTAACACTGTAGGCGGCTTATTCAAACAATGCTTCACCCTTTTGGACTCGATGAGTCTTGTAATAGAATAGGACCCTTTTAACTTTGTCGTGCCATCGTGCACGTGCTGAATGCTTAATTTCATTGAAGTTGTTTCCTTATATTCCTCCGGGTCATAAATGATCATTCATGTTCCTTAAGCTCAAATAGTTGTCTTTAACTATCCTGCATAGAAAAACAAATCACAAGTCTCTAGGCGGCTTACCGCACTGAGAATCATAGTCTTATACATATAACCCGGAATATGAATCACAAAAGACTGGTCCTCAATTATGTCCTTGATATAACCGTAATAACACACTTACCAGCCTGCAAGCACACTTCCGGCTTAGATAACCCGGGTAATAAGGTTGGTACCTCAAGTCCGGTTTACCAGTCTTAATAACGCCGATTGTGTTCGACTAGTACTGTGACTCAAAGTTAAGCCGGCCAAGTGAGACCCGCCGTGCACACTTGAAACAATCAGAAGAATTCGTTGCAAATCAGAAAAGCTTAGGGGTTTCCGGTTCGAATACGACCAGGGACCCGTCCCAGAGGGGTGATGCTAAGATTCGAATGCGATCATATAGCCCCTAGTGGGTGTGGCGATGCCAATCAAAAGGGTACCGACAGCTATGTTCTCTTTGGTTCGAATACGACCCATGTTTGAACAGGAAGCCCCCAAATGACCTTAGGAGTTGTTTAACGACGCTGATTCGAATACGATCCACGTCGGTTCCCAAAAAGGGGGGTTGAACTATGATTCAAATATGATCAAAGAAAACTCCCCAATGAGCTCGGCACTTTGCCAATCACATGGGTATCGATAGCTATGTTCTCTTTGGTTCGAATACGACCCATGTTTGAACAGGAAGCCCCCAAGTGACTATATTGCGTATGGCTAGATTCGAATACGATCATAAGCCGGATCCTCCTTCAAGTTATCATGTGATTTTGCAATGAAAACAACACGTTCACCTTTGGAGGAGAAAAAAGGACAGAGGTCCTGCTTTATTTCTTATCATAATATATACATGGCGTAGAGAAATATGTACATTATGAGAGCCAGTGGCTCAAGTGTAATAAGGCCGAAGGTGAGCTATGTTCCACGGCCGACGGGTCTCTTCCTCCGACTTACGTGAATCTTTGTGCTCCCGAATGTCAATGAGGTAATATGACCCGTTGTGCAAATTCTTGCTGACCACAAAGGGCCCTTCCCAAGGCGGGGATAGCTTGTGCGCATCTGTTTGATCTTGGATGAGCCGGAGCACCAGATCGCCTTCCTGGAAGACCCGGGATTTAACCCGACGACTATGATAACGGCGCAGGTCTTGTTGGTAAATCGCTAAGCGAGCTGCTGCCACATCACGCTGTTCGTCCAACAAGTCAAGAGCATCTTGGCGCGCCTGTTCATTATCCACCTCAACATAAGCCGCCACTCGAGGCGAGTCATGACGGATGTCGCTGGGGAGGACTGCTTCCACCCCATAAACCATGAAGGAAGGCGTGAAACCTGTAGACCTGTTAGGAGTAGTGTTGATGCTCCACAACACGGAGGGTAACTCCTCCACCCAACAACCTGGCGTCCGTTGTAAAGGGACCAAAAGCCGGGGTTTGATGCCTTTCAGAATCTCCTGATTAGCCCTCTCAGCTTGACCATTGGATTGAGGGTGAGCCACTGACGAAACATCAAGTCGAATATGCTCTCGTTGACAAAACTCCTCCATGGCGCCTTTGGATAGATTGGTACCATTGTCAGTTATGATGTTGTGTGGAAAGCCAAAGCGAAAGATCACCTTTTTCATAAACTGAACTGTCGTGGCTGCATCACACTTGCTAACTGGCTCCGCTTCAACCCACTTGGTAAATTTTTCAACTGCCACCAAGAGGTGAGTCTTCTTATCCTTGGACCTTTTAAAAGGCCCAACCATATCAAGCCCCCAGACCGCAAAGGGCCAAGTAATTGGGATCATCCTCAACTCCTGAGCCGGCACATGAGCCCGTCGCGAGAACCTTTGGCAACCATCACATTTACTGACCAAGTCCTCCGCACCAGCATGAGCCGTCAGCCAATAAAAACCATGACGAAAAGCCTTGGCCACAAGAGACTTTGAGCCGGCATGATGGCCACAATCCCCTTCATGAATCTCACGCAAGATCTCTTGACCTTCCTCAGGGGAGACACAGCGCTGGAACGCTCCCGTAACACTGCGGCGATGCAACTCACCATTGATAACAACCATTGACTTAGACCGCCGGGTTATTTGTCTGGCCAAAGTTTCATCCTGAGGCAAATCTCCCCGGGTCATGTAAGCCAGATAGGGCACTGTCCAGTCCGGAAAGATGTGGAGAGCCGCCACCAGTCGTGCCTCCGGGTCAGGGACAACCAAGTCTTCCTCTGTAGGCAACTTAACAGAAGGGTTATGCAGGACGTCCAGGAAAATATTAGGCGGCACCGGTTTTCGCTGAGAGCCCAGCCGGCTTAAAGCATCCGCCGCCTCGTTCTTCCTGCGATCGATGTGCTCTACTTGATAACCCTGAAAGTGCCCAGCAATGGCATCAACTTCACGGCGATAAGCCGCCATGAGAGGGTCCTTGGAGTCCCACTTTCCTGATACTTGTTGAGCCACCAAGTCTGAGTCGCCGAAGCACCTTACCCGGCTCAAGCTCATCTCCTTGGCCATCCGAAGACCGTGGAGCAAGGCCTCGTACTCAGCTGCGTTGTTAGTGCAAGGAAACATCAATTGTAGCACATAATGGAACTTGTCACCTTTAGGGGAAGCCAATACGACTCCAGCCCCCGAGCCCTCCAATTGCCTGGACCCATCGAAGTGAATAGTCCAATATGTGTTATCCAGCTTTTGTTCGGGCACTTGGAGCTCTGTCCAATCATTGATGAAATCCACCAAGGCCTGAGATTTAACAGCAGTGCGTGGTACGTATTTCAGACCATGAGGTCCGAGCTCTATAGCCCACTTAGCCACTCTCCCTCTGGCCTCTCTGTTTTGAATGATATCTCCAAGGGGGGCAGAACTGACCACAGTGATGGGGTGACCCTGGAAATAATGCTTAAGCTTCCGGCTTGCCATGAACACACCAGAAACAAGCTTCTGCCAATGTGGATACCGCTGCTTGGACTCAATGAGTACTTCGCTGACATAATAAACCGGCCGCTGAACCGGATGCTCCTTACCCTCTTCCTTGCGTTCCACCACCACGGCCACACTGACGGCTCGTGTGTTAGCAGCCACATACAGCAATAGAGGCTCCTTGTCAACCGGAGCCGCAAGGAATGGGGGCTCCACCAGCTGTCTCTTCAAATCCTCAAAAGCAGTATTAGCTGCATCATTCCAGACAAAGTCATCAGTTTTCTTCATCAACTGATATAATGGCATGGCCTTCTCCCCCAAACGGCTTATAAAACGGCTTAAAGCAGCGATACGACCCGCCAAGCGCTGGACGTCGTTTATACACGCCGGCTTAGCCAGGGAGGTGATGGCCTTGATCTTCTCCGGGTTAGCTTCAATGCCTCTGTTAGAAACCAAGAAACCCAAGAGCTTGCCTGCAGGAACACCAAAAACACACTTGGCCGGGTTAAGCATCATCTTGTAGACCCGGAGATTATCAAAGGTTTCCCTCAGATCATCTATCAAGGTTTCCTCCTTCCTGGATTTAACCACAATATCATCCACATAAGCATCAACATTGCGCCCAATCTGGTTATGAAGACAGTTCTGCACGCAACGCTGATAAGTCGCCTGTGCACTCTTGAGTCCAAAAGGCATAGACACATAGCAGAAGGCTCCAAAGGGAGTGATGAACGCCGTCTTCTCCTGGTCCTTAACTGCCATTTTAATCTGATGATATCCGGAATAAGCATCCAAGAAGCTTAAGCGCTCACAACCCGCTGTAGCATCAATGATTTGACCAATACGGGGAAGGGCAAAAGGATCAGCCGGACACGCCTTCTTTAAGTCCGTGTAGTCCACACACATCCGCCAGGTGCCGTTCTTCTTGAGCACGAGCACCGGGTTAGCTAACCACTCTGGGTGAAAGACTTCCACAATAAACCCGGCCGCCAAGAGCCGGGCCACCTCTTCACCAATAGCTTTCCGCCTCTCTTCATTAAACCGCCGAAGGAATTGCCTGGCCGGCTTAAATTTTGGATCAACATTGAGAGTGTGCTCAGCGAGTTCCCTAGGTACACCTGGCATGTCAGAAGGTTTCCATGCAAAAATGTCCCTATTCTCACGGATGAACTCGATGAGCGCGCTTTCCTATTTTGGATCTAGATTGGCACTGATGCTAAACTGCTGAGATGAATCACCTGGAACGAAATCAACAAGTTTAGTCTCATCAGCCGACTTAAATTTCATTGCCGGCTCATGCTCCGTAGTCGGCTTTTTCAGAGAGGTCATATCTGTTGGGTCAACATTATCCTTGTAAAATTTTAACTCCTCCGTTGCACAAACATATTCTGCATAAGCTGCATCGCCTTCCTCACACTCCAAGGCCACCATTCGGCTGCCATGAACCGTAATGGTCCCATTGAGACCCGGCATCTTGAGCTGTAAATACACGTAACACGGCCGTGCCATGAACTTGGCGTAAGTTGGCCGCCCAAATATGGCATGATATGGGCTTCTTATCTTGACCACCTCAAAGGTCAACTTTTCCACCCTGTAGTTGTGCTCGTCTTCAAAGGCCACTTCCAACTCGATCTTGCCGACTGGATAAGCCGACTTACCAGGTACCACACCATGGAAAATAGTGTTTGACTGGCTGAGGTTCTTATCAATCAATCCCATACGACGGAAAGTCTCATAATAGAGGATGTTGATGCTGCTGCCTCCATCCATAAGCACCTTAGTGAACTTATATCCTCCCACCTGAGGAGCCACCACCAAGGCCAAGTGACCCGGATTATCCACCCGGGGAGGGTTATCCTCCCTACTCCACACTATAGGCTGCTCAGACCATCGTAAATAGCGTGGAACCGCCGGCTCAACAGCATTCACAACCCTCTTATGAAGCTTCTGATCTCGCTTACACAGACTGGTGGTAAATACATGATACTGTCCACCGCTAAGCTGCTTTGGATTGGTCTGATAACCCCCCTGCTGCTGTTGATGACCCTGGCCAGACTGCTGATTAAAGCCCCCTTGACCGTTCTGAGGATTAGAATTTGAGCCGCCGCCCGGGCCATGAAAGCCGCCGGCGCCTAAGCCACCGCCCGGGCCATTGTTGCCGTTAAAGGCGTTGGAATTCTTAAAGGCCTTCATGATTGCACAATCCTTCCATAGATGAGTAGCTGGCTTCTCTCTAGAGCCATGCCTTGGACAGGGCTCATTCAACAGTTGCTCCAGCGTCGGGCCTGACCCGCCGGCTCGGGGAGGGGGCCTCCCCTTGCGTCTCTGGCTATTACCCTGTGAACTGGCGTTGGCCACGAACTCTAGGCCGCCGTCGGCCTTACGCTTGCCACCTCCTTGGTTCTCCGGGTTATGCTGAGGACCCTTGCCATTGCCGTTCTTCTTTCCCTTCCCTGTCCTTTCATCATCTGAAGCGGGGTCCTTGGTACTATCAGAATCGGCGTACTTGACGAGAGCCGCCATCAGCGTACCCATATCATTGCAGTCGTGCTTAAGCCGCCCGAGTTTCATCTTCAGGGGCAGGAAACGACAATTTTGCTCCAACATTAAGACTGCAGAGCCGGCATCCATCTTATCCGATGAATGTATGATCTCTTTGACCCGGCGAACCCAATGTGTCGTGGACTCACCCTCCTGTTGTTTACAGTTAGTCAAATCCACTATTGACATAGACTGTCTACAGGTGTCTTTGAAGTTTTGTATGAACCGGGCCTTCAGCTCAGCCAAAGATCCGATGGAATTCGGCGGTAGCCCTTTCAACAAAGTGCGGGAAGGCCCATCTAGCATCATGGTGAAGTACTTGGCCATCGCCGCTTCACTGACCTCCAGCAATTCCATGGCCATCTCGTAACTTTCGATCCAGGCTCCGGGCTGTAAGTCAGCCGTGTAATTAGGCACCTTCCTAGGGCCTTTGAAGTCCTTGGGTAGACGCTCATTGCGGATAGCTGGCACTAAACAAGGGACACCTCCGGTCCTGGTAGGGATACCCACGTCGACGGAAGTCGTCGGATAAACCGGGGGAGTCTGGTAAGCCGTCAACTGAGGTGCCTGCTCCGCCTCTTGCCATGCTCTGTCTTGGTCTGCTGCGTGAAAGGCTCCGTTATGAGCTGGGCCATGGCCAGGGGGCGGGTCATGGCGTCGGACATTACTTGAGCCGGTCGCTGAGACCATGTGTCTGCTGTAACTCGGGCTCCGGCCTGGACGAGGGGTCGAGTGGATCCTGTCCCGGCTGTAAGAGTACGCCTCTTGCTGTGCCAGCGCTGTCTGAAGGAGTTCCCTGACCCGGCGGGTTTCAATAGCCGTCGGAGAGTCGCCGTCAATTGGAAGGGCCGCCAGCCGTGCTGCTGCGGCGACCATGTTCTCCAGCGGGTTAGCATAATGACCCGGTGGTATTGGCACATACTGAGGCGGGGCAGGGCTCACCCGGGGAGGCCCCATCACTTGTGGCTGAACAGGGGTCCCAGACCCGGGCACTATGATCCCTGGCGGGTTACTAGACCCTGCACCTGGCGTGTTGAAGAGGTTTCGAGGATCGTAAACCGGAGGGAGTCGAGATTGGGCCTTTTGATGCCTCCTTCTCATGACCTCATTGGACGCGTTCTGATCCATCATGAGCCGGAAGGACTGCGCCTGAATCAACTGAGTTTGGGCGTCGAGAGCCGCCCTCTCCGCTGCCATCCTGATCCCTTCCGCTGCCAGATCCTCTTTGGCTTTCACTAGATCTAACTTTAACTGCGCCACCTCCGCGTCATGCTGAGCTTGATCCACTGGGTCAACTGCGGCGGTCAATAGGGCCGTCATCTTGTCCGTGAGATCCATCAGCACCTGAGCCGGCGAGGGCACCGGGTTTCCCGCCCCAGCGGCAGGGTTCTGAACAGGCTGCGCACCGGCCATGAAGATTCCAACCCGGCTCGGTGGCTCAAACGGGTCCGGAATACTGTCACCATCGGAAGAACCCATTAGCCTGCCATCTTGAAGTTGATACAACGAGTTTGACTCATCTGTGGATGATTCGCCGTCAGAGCCGGCGGCCGTCTCATCACCAGATCCAGATCCACCAGAGAGCCCTCCATGGATACATCCCACAAAAGCATGCTTCAAGGCAGGCAGGGCCCAGACGGGTCGTGCGCGCTGAGCCGTCTCGATGAGATCGGCGCAGAGATCCAGCTCAGGGCCCGGCTCACCAATCTTGCCAATGAAAACATGAATTCCGCCGAAGGGGACCCGGTATCCGTACTCAATTAAGCCGGCCTCGGGGCCCCAGTTTGCATCGTCGATGTAGAGCTTGCCGCGACGACTCTTGGTCATCCAGCCCACAGCGTATCCCCTGAGCCCTTCGAAGCTGCCCTTCAAGAACTCAATTCCACCGTGCGCTGGCCCCACGGTGGGCGCCAACTGTCATGGAATTGTCACGGCAGATGTCCTCAAGCTAGGACTTAGTCGTGGAGCCATCGCCGCTAGGAAGCTTGAACGGGTTAAACGGGACAAGGAACACGAGGGTTTATACTGGTTCGGCCCCTTACGGTGAAGGTAAAGCCTACGTCCAGTTGAGGTGGTATTGATTAGGGTTTCGATGACCAGGGAGCTTAACTGCTATGCCTGGCTCTCGGTCAGATCTTTCTTGTCCTTAAACCGCCGTCGGGTCGTCCCTTTATATATAGAGAGGTTGACGCCCAGCAGCTCTCAGAGTCCCGGCCGGCTCATAAGAGTGTCCGGCTCGGACTCTCAACTATTCTTGCCTTACACTAAAAGTTCTATTATAATGGCGGTTGTAACTACGGGCCTTAAGCCATATCCGGGTCTTAAGCCCATCTTTGGCTCGCCGTCTTCAAGCTTGGCGCCGGGCTTCAGGCGATGACCATTATGAGTAACCCGGCCCCTCCGGGCGGGTGACTCTAAGGTTTATATCCTCAACAGCAGGAATACCAAAGCTCTCACAGGCGCAACCGTGACACGGGCTCATCTTCAGGCCCGCCCTCACAGAAGCGTAAGATATGGATCCCGAACAGCATGTACCGTCCAAATGCATCTGCCCCAAGGCAGACCTATGCTGCACCCCGTCTGCCTCCACCACCATCTAGGCAGTCAAGACTTCCAGCTCCACCACCCCAAGCTCCTGTTCCCACTCCCAATAATGGTTTGTGCTTCAGGTGTGGTCAACCAGGACACCGTGCTAGAGAATGCAACCAGAATCAGAATCAACTGGCATTCCAGCAATTGGCCATGGAAGCAACCAGCCCTGCAGCAACAAGGCCAAGTCTTATGGTCGTGCTCATGCCAACCACGTTGATCTGAACGAAGCTCAAGACCAGCCTGCTACTGTGATGGGTACACTCCTCGTAAATTCAGTACCAGCATCCGTTTTATTTGATATAGGTGCATCACATTCATTCATGTCAGAAGATTTTGCATTCATGCATGGCATTAAAAGCGAAGACATGAATGCTTCGCTATTAGTACACACCCCTGCGGGCCAATGTCGAACCTCCATGATTTGCAACGACGTCCCCGTTGAAATCGAAGGACTGGAATTTCTTGTCTCCCCCATCGTACTGAAGTCCTGTAGCATTGATCTCATTCTTGGAATGAATTGGCTAACAGCGCATACAGCTTCAATCGTTTGCACCACTAAGACCGTCCATCTGCTACACCCTTCAGATGAAATAGTTACTTACCAAGCTCATCTGGTGCAAAATGCCGAGGGACGGCTCTATGCATTGAACCACTCGAGGGCATTGAAAACATTCCCGTCGTGCGTGAATTCCTCGACGTCTTCCCTGAAGAACTTCCAGGGATTCCCCCTGCTAGAGCTGTCGAATTCATCATCGACTTGAAACCAGGCACCACTCCTATAGCCAAGCGACCCTACAAGATGCCGCCGCATGAACTGCTTGAGCTTAAGGAGGAAATCAACCAATCTCTTCGCAAAGGATTCATTCGCCCAAGTTGCTCTCCTTGGGGAGCACCTTCTCTCTTTGTCAAGAAGAAGGATGGGACAAACCGATTAGTTCAAGACTACCGTCCTATAAACCAAGCTACCATTCAGAATAAATACCCTCTTCCTCGGATCAATGATCTGTATGATCAACTGGCGGGTTCATCAGTGTTCTCTAAGCTCGACTTGAGGTTGGGTTACCACCAGATCCATGTTCGCGAAGAGGATATCCCAAAGACCGCCTTCGTGACTCGATATGGTTCATACGAGTACACCGTCATGTCTTTCGGTTTAACCAATGCTCTAGCCACCTTCTCTCGTCTAATGAACTATATATTCATGGATTACCTCGACAAGTTCGTCGTGGTTTATCTGGATGATATCCTGGTATTTTCCAAAAACGAAGAAGAACATGCTGAACATCTTCGGCTTGTGCTGGAAAAGCTACGAGAGCATCAACTATATGCCAAGTTCTCTAAATGTGAATTCTGGCTACCCGAAGTAACCTATCTTGGGCATGCCATCTCTAAGGACAATATTGCCGTCAACCCTGAATGAGTCCAGGCTATCCTTGATTCGACTCCTCCCAAGAACGTTAAGCAAGTCAGAAGTTTTCTCGGTCTCGCCAGCTATTGCCGTCAATTCGTCGAGAACTTCTCCAAGATCGCCAGGCCTCTGACTAACCTGTTGCATAAGGGCGTCAAGTTCCAATGGACAGACAAATGTCAGGAAAGTTTCCAGGCACTCAAAGACAAGTTGACTTCTACCCCAGTTCTAGCTCCACCTGATACTAAGAAGGACTTCGTCATTTACTGCGACGCTTCCCGTCAAAGGATTAGGCTGTGTCCTAATGCAAGACCGCAAAGTGATTACTTATGCCTCTCAGCAATTGCGCCCTCACGAAGAGAACTACCCAGTTCACGACCTCGAACTTGCTGCTGTCATTCATGCGCTGAAGCAGTGGCGACATTACCTTCTTGGTAATCGTTGCGAGATCTTCACTGACCACCAAAGTCTGAAGTATCTGTTTACTCAGCCAGACCTGAACCTCTGTCAGCAGAGATGGATGGAGCTTGTTGCAGACTTTGACTTGGGTATTTCCTATACGCCAGGCAAGGCTAATGTAGTGGCTGATGCCTTGAGCCGCAAGTCTTACTGCAACCACCTCCAGGTTCACAAAGTTCAGCCCTCGCTTGTTGAAGAATTCAGGAAGCTGAACCTCCATATTGTTCCTCCGGGTGCACTCGCTCCCCCTCCTAAGGAGTTTCGCAAGATGAACCTCCGTGTTGTTTCCCAGGGTTCCCTCAATACCCTGGCCGTCGAACCAGATCTCTTGGACTCCATCAAGAGAATACAGGGATATGACTCTGAAGCCCACAAGATTAAGCGCTACCTCGCAGAAGGAAAGCCCTCATTCTTCACTATTGCTGAAGATGACACTTTGTACTTCAAGGGCCGCCTAATGGTGCCATGTGCAGAGAAAAACCTGGATATGACACAGGAAGTTATGAAAGAAGCTCATGATACGCCTTTATGTATCCATCCAGGTAGTCCAAAGATGTACCAAGCCATCCGTCAGAGATTCTGGTGGTCTAATATGAAGCAAGACATTGCTCGTTATGGTGCTGAGTGTGACATTTGCCGTCATATCAAAGCAGAACATCAAAGGCCTGCTGGAACTCTGCAACCTATCTCTATTCCTGAATGGAAATGGGACCATGTTGAGATGGACTTCGTCACTGGATTTCCCAAATCACAGAAAGGTAATGATGCTATTCTTGTCGTCATTGACCGACTTTCCTAAGTTGCACATTTCCTGGCGGTCAAAGAAACGATCACTGCTAGTCAGTTGGCAACGCTCTATATGTCTAGGATTGTTTCACTCCACGGTATTCCATTGGTTATCAGTTCAGACTGTGGCAGCTTATTCACTTCAAGATTCTGGGCAAGTTTCCAAGAAGCTATGGGAATTCATCTGTCATTCAGTGCTGCGTTTCATCCTGAGTCGCAAGGGCAAGTTGAACGCGTCAACCAAGTTCTCGAAGACATGCTTCGAGCTTGTGTTATTTCCTTCGGCAAGAAATGGGAGGAATCTCTCCCGTATGCTGAGTTCTCTTATAATAATAGCTATCAAGCTAGTCTGAAGATGGCCCCCTTCGAAGTGTTATATGGACGAAAGTGTCGAACCCCTCTGAACTGGTCAGAAACTGGAGAACGTCCACTCTTTGGTCCGGATATTATCCAACATGCCGAAGAAAAAGTCCGCATTATTCGTGAGAATCTCAAGACTGCTCAGTCACGTCAGAAGAGTCAGTATGACCGTCATCATAAAGACATGGTCTATCAACCTGGCGAAAAGGCTTATCTTCAAGTCACACCAATGAAGGGTGCTCACCGCTTCGGAATCAAGGACAAACTAGCTCCTCCCTATATTGGCCCATTCACTATTCTGGAAAGGCGTGGAAAAGTGGCATACCAACTGGAGCTACCGCCGAACCTTTCTCAGGTTCACGATGTGTTCCATGTGTCACAGCTCCGCCGTTGCTTCAAGGACCCAATCCGAGCAATAGATCATGAAGTGCTCGAATTGCAGCAGGACCTCTCCTATAAAGAGCATCCGGTCCGCATTCTCGACCAAGCTGAACGCCACACACGTCAGAAGGCGATCAAGTTCCTCAAAGTCCAGTGGTTTGTAACACCCCGCATGTAACTTTCCCTATTTGTAACTCCAACTCTTGCCATTTTCGGCTATGTGTTATGATATTCCCTTCGTGGTCGGGTTTTGTCTTTCGTTTTGTATTTTGTTCATGTCATGCATATCATATCATGTCATCATGTGCATTGCATTTGCATACGTGTTCGTCTCATGCATCCGAGCATTTTCCCCGTTGTCCGTTTTGCAATCCGGCGCTCCTATCTCCTCCGGTGCACCCCTCTAGTTTTCTTTCGTGAGCGGGTGTCAAACATTCTCGGAATGGGCCGAGGCTTGTCAAGTGGCCTTAGTATACCACCCGGAGACCACCGGTCAAGTTTCGTTCCATTTGAAGGTCGTTTGGTACTCCAACGGTTAACCGGGTAACCGCAGATGCCTTCTGTGTGTTTCAGCAAAAAACCCTCTCAAAACCAGCCCAAAACCCACCAAACTCTCTTCCATGCTCTAGGTCGTTCGATCACGATCGTGTGGGCGAAAACCGCACCTCATTTGGACTCTCCTAGCTCCCTCTACCTATATATACTCATCTCTCCCGAAATACAAACGCAGACGAACCCTAGACCCGCTCCCTCTCCGCCGTCGGACATGTCCGGGCGGAGCCGGACGCGTCCACCGCCGCCCACCGTCCAATCCGGAGCTGCCACGTGTCGCCGCCGCCTTCGTCGCGCCGCCGGCCCGGAGAGCCCATCCGCGGCCCTCCCGTGCCCGACCCGG
>NC_057805.1:305683807-305691664 GCF_018294505.1 Triticum aestivum | reverse complement strand
CCATCGCCGGCCCAGCGCCGCGCGAAGCTCCGCCGCCGCGGTCTCCTCCGGCCGGCGCCGTCCTCCCCCGCGGGCCCGGCGCCCCTCGTCGCCCGCGCCTCCTCCAGCCTCTCCCTCCTACTCCGGCCCTCGCCGGCGAGCACCCGAGCCCGAGCTCGAGCTCTTCCCCGATTTGGATCCATTCGGGTACTGTAGCGTTGACTTTCCCGTACCCCCGTATTTTTCCAAGTCTTTGATTTTCATAATAAGTGCCCAAGTTCAACATTGCATAACTCTCTGCATATAGCTCCGTTTCGCGCGTGTAATATGTCAAATTGTTCGTATCGTGATGCTCCACATTTTGTTCAATTGCACCATGTTCATTAGAGGTCATCTTGATGCCCAGATCTCTCTTGCAAGAGGGCTAGTTGCTGTTATCTGCTGGTTCTTAGCAGAACTTGGAGATTTGTCATTTTTGTATCATTAAATATGTGCATCTTATGGGCATGAGCTCTACATGTGTTTTATTGTATGCCATGCCATCTTTCCAAGGGTGTATGCCATGTAGTTTTGTGATCTCTGTGGTGTCTAGCACAAGCATGCAAACTAGGCTCCGTAATGTTGCTGATTTCAGGGACTTCGTGATTTCTCTGTGTCTGTCTGCTGTTATTTTGTTGCCATGTAAACTTGACGCTACAGAGAGATCCATGCATATTTTGGAGATGTTCAGTAAGGATGTTTTGTAGCTATAGTTGTAATTGATCCATTCCTGCCCTTTTTGCAATTATGAAGTGGCATAGCACGACTCGATCTTGCTCTACTTTTGCTCTAAAATATTTCTAGCAGATTGTTTACGTGTTATTCAATTTTGCCAAGCTTATTGTAGTTGATCCATACATGCTATGCTCTTGTTCTTGCCATGAATAGCTTCATAAACATGCCATCTTGCTGTAGGTATGCTAGTTTTGTCATGCATTGCCTTGTGGTGAGTGCAACAAGCTCACAAAGAGGCCTTCATATTATTGTTTCTGCCATGCTCTGTTTTCTGCCAAGTCCGAAACCTGATAACGAAACTTGCTATGTTTACATGCTTGCCATCATATCTTCTGTTCCTTTTTGGCTTATGGTCAGTAAGGGACTTTTGTCATATGCATTTAGTAGAATACTTCCATGCCTTGTTTTGCCTTGTTAACTTCCTGTAGCATATTGATTTCATGCTCTGAACATTGCTACCTGATGCTGTTTTCTGCCATGTCCAGTAATTTCACTGTCTGTGATCCTGTTATCTTTTGCACTTTTTCCATGCTTGTTTGAGCTTGTTATGTTGTGATCTAGACGTAGCTCAGTGTTCATCTTTTGTCAAGCATCTCCTGTAGATTACTGTCATATGCTTTGTTGCTATGTTGGAGTGCTGTAGCATTGTTGCTTGTTGCATTCTAAGTGCTATCTTGATGTTAATCGCAGATTCGTGTCATTCTTGTTTTGCTTGCCATTTGCAAACCGTACATCCGTTTCCAGTGAACTTTATATCAATTTCGACTGAAATCATTTCATCTTTTCAGTGGCATGCTTGGTTTGCCAAGTTACTGCCTTGTTCATCATTTTCCTCCCGGAGCACACATATGCATCGCATATCATATCTCGCATATCATACATGTTTCGCATCATGTTGCTTGTGCATTTCTCGTGATTGATTGTGGTTCCGTTTGCTTGTGTTCTTGTCTTAGGTAGAGCCGGGAGACGAGTTCGTGAATGAGGAACCTATTGAGTACGCTTACGAGGATCAAGCGTTCGACAACTCTGAGAACCTTGCAGGCAAGATGACCACCCCTCGAAATCACTTCTATCTTTGCTTTGCTAGTTGTTCGCTCTATTGCCATGCTGCGCTACCTATCATTTGCTATATCATGCCTCCCATATTGCCATGTCAGCCTCTAACCATCCTTTCCTAGCAAACCGTTGTTTGGGTAAGTTACCGCTTTTGCTCAGCCCTTCTTATAGCGTTGCTAGTTGCAGGTGAAGTTGAAGTTTGTTCCATATCGAAACATGGATATGTTGGGATATCACAATATCTCTTATTTAATTAATGCATCTATATATATTTGGTAAAGGGTGGAAGGCTCGGCCTTATGCCTGGTGTTTTATTCCACTCTTGTCGCCCTAGTTTCTGTTATACCGGGATTATGTTCCTTGAGTTTGCGTTCCTTACGCGGTCGGGTGATTTATGGGGCCCCCTTGACAGTTCGCCTTGAATAAAACTCAAAGTTTTCAAAAGTCAAAACAAAAATGTTCGGTGGGTGCCAAATATTGCACTGGTAATTATTGTGGAGAAAACATTTTTTTAGAAAGTGCCTAAGTATTTTAAAGTGAAATAAAACAGCAAAGAAAAATAAAGAAAAGAAAAGAAAAAGATCCCCCTCCCTCACTGGACCAGGCGGCCCAGCTCACAGGCCCACCTGGCCCAGCCGGCCAACCGCCGGCCCAGCCCCTCCCCGGGTCGCCTTCCCCCCTGTTCCCCCGACCGGGGTCGCAACAGGGGCACGTCCCCGCCCGACCACCTCGCCGGCGCCGACGCCGGGAGGGGATAAGGCCGCCCCGACGCCTCGGCCTCCACCCATCTCTCCCACTTGCCCCCTCTCGCTCGCCTCTGCGCCTCCCCTCCCCCAGATCCACCTCTCCCCTCTCCCTCTCCTTCGTTCTGGAGAGGAGACCGATGCGGTCGCCGCCGTTCTCCGTCGTTCACGCGACCACCGTGCTTTCCTCGTGACCACATCGTGTCCAGCCGCTCCGCCTCCCTCGACTACGCCTCCCCGTTGAGCCGCAGGACGCCGGGCGACCCCGAACGCTGCCCCGGCCTCGTCTTCCACTTCGGATCACAGGAGCTCGCCGGCGTCGATCCACTACACAGCAGCTCCTAAACCTCCCACGGGCCTTTCTTGCGCCGCGCGGTGAGCCCCTCATCCTCTCCCCTCGCTCTCCTGGCCTCTTGGGCTCTCGTAGCCGCCGCTCTACTTGCGCCTGAACACGTCGCCGCCGACGAGGTAGTTGCCGTCGTTGTGGACATTGACACGCTCGCCCGAGCTCACCGTTGTGCTCCTGGGGTTCCTAGGAGCCGAACACGCACGCGCACACTCCCTCCCGTGCCTCCTAGCGCCGTCCTCGATGAGCGTCCGAATGCATCGCCGCGGAGCTCGCCGCCGGCAAGGCTCCGGTGACCTTTTGGTCACGGGCTCAAGCCCGTTGCACTCCCCACAACACGTAGATACTCCCCAGCCTCTCCGTTTGCTCGATAGCACGCCGTAGCTCCGTTTTCGTCGAGCACCCGTGCATGCCGCCACCTCCGCCGCTCACCGGCGCCGATTCCGGTGCCGATTCCGGCCAAGTCCGGCGATGCTACGGCCACCACTGGATGCGGCGCTGAGAGCTCGTTCGAATGAGACTAGCCCCGCTCCTCCCTGAGCCCTGTACGTGTTTTCCGGCGAGATCCGAGCCGCCCCGCCGCGTTTGGCGTCGTCGGCGTTGAGCCGCCGGCCGCGCTGAGCTGGCACACCTGGGGCCACCCCCTGGGTCACTGCAACATCGGGAACTCGCAACTTTCCCCCTCCGTTTCATCTGTCCGAAAATGCGAAACATCGGGAATACTTTCCTGGATGTTTCCCCCCTTCACCGGTACCACCTACTACCGCGTTAGGGCACACCTAGCATCATACTTTGTCATGCCATGCATCGTCATGCTTATGTTTGCATTGTATTTACTGTTTCTTCCCCCTCTTCTCTCCGGTAGACTACGAGACCGACGCTGCTGGTGCCCTGACTGACTACGCTGTTGACGACCCCTCCTTCTTGCCAGAGAAATCACGCAAGCCCCCCCCCCCCTTGATCACCAGATATCGCCTATTCTTTTCTATACTGCTTGCATTAGAGTAGTGTAGCATGTTACTGCTTTCCGTTAATCCTATCCTGATGCATAGCCTGTCCTTGCAACTACTGTTGTTACCTTTAACTGCAATCCTACATGCTTAGTATAGGATGCTAGTTTTCCATCAGTGGCCCTAGATTCTTGTCCGTCTGCTGTGCTATACTATCGGGCCGTGATCACTTGGGCGGTGATCACGGGTATATACTTATATACTCTATACATGACACCTGTGGTGACTAAAGTCGGGTCGGCTCGTAGGAGTACCCGCAAGTGGATCTTTGTGGCGGAGCGACAGGGGCAGGTTGAGACCACCTAGGCGAGAGGTGGGCCTGGCCCTGGACGGCGTCCGCGGTTACTTCAACATAACACGCTTAACGAGTTCTTGGTATTTGATCTGAGTCTGGCCAGTTGGTCTATACGCACTAACCAGCTACGCGGGAACAGTTATGGGCACTCGACGTCGTGGTATCAGCCGAAGCTCTTCTTGACGTCAGCGACGGAGCGGCGTGCGCTGGATTGGACTAGAACGCCTGCTAGGCTAGGTCTGCTTCCGGCCGCCCTCGCAACATGCAGGTGTGCAATGGGCGATGGGCCCAGACCCCTGCGCATAGGATTTAGACCGGCGTGCTGACCTCTCTGTTAAGCCTAGGTGGGGCTGCGACGTGTTGATCTTACGAGGCCGGGCATGACCCAGAATAGTGTGTCCGGCCAAATGGGATCGAGCGTGTTGGGTTATGTGGTGCACCCCTGCAGGGAAGTTTATCTATTCGAATAGCCGTGTCCCTCGGTTAAAGGACGACCCGGAGTTGTACCTTGACCTTATGACAACTAGAGCCGGATACTTAATAAAATACACCCTTCCAAGTGTCAGATACAACCCGGTGATCGCTCTCTAACAGGGCGACGAGGAGGGGATCGCCGGGTAGGATTATGCTATGCGATGCTACTTGGAGGACTTCAATCTACTCTCTTCTACATGCTGCAAGATGGAGGCTGCCAGAAGCATAGTCTTCGACAGGATTAGCTATCCCCCTCTTATTCTGGCATTCTGCAGTTCAGTCCACTCATATGGCCCTTTACACATATACCCATGCATATGTAGTGTAGCTCCTTGCTTGCGAGTACTTTGGATGAGTACTCACGGTTGCTTCTCTCCCTCTTTTCCCCCTTTCCTTTCTACCTGGTTGTCGCAACCAGATGCTGGAGTCCAGGAGCCAGACGCCACCGTCAACGATGACTCCTACGGCACTGGAGGAGCCTACTACTACGTGCAGCCCGCTGACGACGACCGGGAGTAGTTAGGAGGATCCCAGGCAGGAGGCCTGCGCGCCTCGTTCGATCTGTATCCCAGTTTGTGCTAGCCTTCTTAAGGCAAACTTGTTTAATTTATGTCTGTACTCAGATATTGTTGCTTCCGCTGACTCGTCTATGATGGAGCACTTGTATTCGAGCCCTCGAGGCCCCTGGCTTGTATTATGATGCTTGTATGACTTATTTATGTTGAGAGTTGTGTTGTGATATCTTCCTGTGAGTCCTTGATCTTGATCGTACACATTTGCGTGCATGATTAGTGTACGGTCAAATCGGGGGCGTCACAACCACTTAACCTGTGACATGGTCCGCATGAAGCCGTCGGTGTGGACAAGCTTGATGTCGTAGCCAGCTTTCCCGAGATACAGTAATACACTAGCCCGCTTACATGAAGCCTTCAACATGGCAACGTAGTGAACGTCTTCGACGGCTTCTGCGGCGACATGTTGCTCCGGGATCGACGGGTTGGGGCGAACGGCGGCCACCTCGCCAACGTCCGTCGGAGAGGCCATGATAAACCTCTTCTTGGCCGAACGCTCGTCAGGCTCCCCAGGATACGTGGTCGAGCTTAGGCTGCGACATTCTGGAGCAGGGGATGTGGATCTAGAGGGGAGGGACACCGCAGCCTCATCGAAAAACTCAGGGGAGTGGGGCGACGGTATGGGAATCGCTGGATAACCTGAACATTATTATCTAAGCTAGGAGGAACTGGCAGACCGGCAGGGTTGGCGGCGGCGCCGGCGCCGGCCGCGAGCTTGGGTTCGAAAGGGGGAGGGGCGGGTGGGGGACTGTGGAGGGGGGATGTTTGAGGATACGCTGCGGCTACTGAAAATTTTAGTAATGGTGGGTGGAGATTGTGGTGGACGAGGGAGGGCGATGGTTCAAATGCCTCGGCTACTGCAATTTTACTATAAGGTCGGTGCTGGAGGAGTGTGGGCGACAGTTGAAGTACGGCGGCTACTAAAATTTGGGTAAAGGAATTGATGCGGGGCGGCAGTGCCCAAGATCACGCACGGTCCGGTAACAATATGTGTGTATGATAATAAGGAAAAGTGGCGCGGATCCTCCGATTTTTGCAACGCTCAAGGCGGGTAGTTTGTTTTTTATATTTCTAGCTAGTTGGTCTATCGCACACGGTTCGTCCTAATTTCCAAATAAACTTAACCGCCTTTAGCTTCCACAGGTGGTGGTTTTACAGTGCACTTGCATCGCACACGGTTAAGCCAGTACCTCCACCCTTTGCTCGCGCTTGCGCGGTCGTGGTGATTTCAGCGCACTTGCATCGCACACGGTTAAGCGAGTACCTCCACCCTTTGCGCGCGCTTGCGCGGTCGTGGTGATTTCAGCGCACTTGCATCGCACACGGTTGAGCCAGTACCTCCACCCTTTGCTCGCGCTTGCGCGGTCGTGGTGATTTCAGCGCACTTGCATCGCACACGGTTGAGCCAGTACCTCCACCTTAATTTGCTCGCGCTTGCGCGGTCGTGGTGATTCACATCGCACTTGTATCGCACACGGTTAAGATATTATACCCCGTGTCCGTTGAGGATCATCAGAGCCTTTGCGGCAAAAAATAACGTTAGGGAGGGTCAAAAGACAGCCACACCAGCATGTGGCCCAAATATATATATGACTGAAAAGGGTGGTATGTGATGTTCAAAATTCCAATGCACAACTTTGACCCCGCGGGCCCACGGTTGGGCGCATCATTGAAGATCCATGAGAGGGGCCAGAAGTCAAGAATCACCTGGAAGTGGCCAAATATATGTACGAATATTGGGGATGTTTAAAACTTTAAATACACAATGCATAACTTTGGTGGCACCTGCCTCGCAAACCCGAAAGCACCCTAACAACCACCTAGCTAGGATATATATAATGACATAATGTCGTACCTAGCTAGGATGCTTGGCCCACCACCTCCCACTTCGTGTCAGTGGGGCGGATGCACGTAATGATCGATACTTTGGTCATACATGCATGTTGCCATGACCTACCATAAGACGGACCAATGAATCTTTCATTTGGTCAAATGACAGTTGTTGTTGTCGATAAACCGCTTGGGCCAATAGATTGAACCATCATAAACATCGCACGAGAGGGACCACAAAACCAGCACCTCTTGCATGCGGCCCAAAATGATGTACGTTGGGAAGGGGTGATGTGTGTTTTCAATATAGAATAATGTACAATTTAGATGTGGTGCCTACCTCTCGATACAGAGAACAACCATGAAGGCAAGGTAGTTAAGGACGAGATACGTACGCAGGGTTTGATGTAGGTCGAACCCAGCAATCTGAGCATCTGGGAGGGAATCCTGACAACGCATGAGCTCGAGCTTTCGTTGACCGACATTTGATGGTGACCGGCCCTAACATGAACTAGGAGGAATCCATTCATGGCCAACACATACCCCTCATTATCGGTTAAAGGGACGATATATATACACTCTGGGAGCCCACAGATATTCGTGTCATCACAAAAAACCGCACAAGGGAGACGTGGTCGATCAGAAGACCCCGTATACACTGCATGCGGCCCGAAAATATGTATGGGTACGATGGTGTATGATGTGCTTAAATCCCAAATGCACAACTTCGATGGGCCACGCCAAGTACATTACAAACCGAACACCGTACCCCGACTCC